>NW_018165321.1:660-35681 GCF_001263595.1 Phalaenopsis equestris | reverse complement strand
TTTTAATTTAGATTTCTTGTTTGTGTGCATGATTTCTACTTTTAAACTCATGTGTGGTTGTGTTTTCTTCATGGATTCTGAGTATTTTTCTTTATCTTTTTCCTTAAAATGATAAGTAATTAAGTATTTAAAGAAAGTTGTGTGAAATATTAGACCTCAATGTTGGAAGAAGTTGTGATGATTTGAAACCTTGTACTTCATTTACTTCTTGATTTGGCCAATTAAGATGTTAATACCTATTGTGAGAATCTGTAAGATCCGAGATGGTATTATCTCAGTCTAAAAATGGTTAGAATCATATATTAATTTCATGAATGAGAATATAGTTCATGAGGTTTAGTGCAAATAAATAGGAAAATAAACTTTTCAATGGTGTAGAATTTGAGGACTTTAGAGTGACAGGCTAAAACAATCAATTTGATTTATAGTTTTAGGTTTTGATACGAGATGTAAGCCCCTAAGTGGAAGGAGAAGAGGGAACTCTAAAGTGAGAGCTAGTATCTTCCCACTTAATTGATCTTCAAGGCTATTCAAACTATAGATTAACCAATGTTCTTTATAGCATCTCTAGTAAGGGTAAAAAATATTATTGCTTCTATTTGGCACAACACATTTAGCATCCTTCCACAAAAAAATTTCTATACTTATTACTGATTCATAATAAAGAAAAAGATATTTTACTTATATTACCTTCATCTTGCAAATATTTAGTTAAGTTAATTAGTTGTATACTTTATTTTCATAAACCAAAAATTACAAAAATGAATCAAAATTTCATTCCTATTATAACACCTTAAGTTTAAGTAAGAATATTTTGTTAAGTAGATTTTTGTCATCTAAACTTTTTAACTTTCTAAAGTGCACATTGCCAAGTTTCTCTGTGGGTTCGATATTTAGGGCTTAATCAAAAAGTCCTTTTCTACTTGATAATGATACGTATACTTGCGTAGTATTCCATATTTAAATATTATAATCGTGTTCTTTTTTGCTTCATAGTTGAAAATTTACCTAACTTTTGCTTTGGATCAATTTGTTGGCTTTGTTGCAAATTAGGAATCACTTTTATGGAAATTAAGCATTTAATCTCTTACATTGCATTTTATATTTATAAAGAAAGTCGGGATCACTATACATCACATGTTATAATCTCTTATTAAGTCAAATAAACATTTATACTCATAATTAAACACTACTTTAACACCAAACTTTCACAAACAACACAAAACTCACTTATATATAAAAAATCTATGCTACTACAAACTAACAATTTTCAAGTCAACAAACATCCAATTCAGTGTCTAAAGCAAACCAAACATCCTAACACTGAAATCTAAAAAATCAAAATGTCAAACACAAGCATAAATAGAGTGCAAAATTGAAAGTAAATGGAATCCAACGCAACAAAATAATAAAGAAAAGCAATATTAGTTGAAACATTCTGTGCATAAAGTAAGTTCAAACATCTTCTTCGCTCTCATTCTCCTAGATATCTCCCACAGATTGATAATGCAGATTGATAGATAATGCACGTACAAGTTGTAGAAGGGACGATAAGGAAATTCATCAGTTGAATCTTCCACAATCCAAGCATGTTTCTTAAACATAAGTACCAAACCATCTTCAATACATCCAGTATGTCCAAAATGTTCCTTCAGCCTCCATTCCAAATGATCTGACATTTTATAAACATTCTCAATTGAAAGCATCAGGTTTTGTACCTCTTTTTCTATCTTCTTGTTCATTTTCAAAAGTACGTTTGAACTGAAGTAAGGTTGAATAGGTGATGAATTCCGGGATGCTTGATCTCTCAATACATTCATTTCATTCTCATCTCTCATTCCAACACAGTTGCAATAGACTTCTAGGTCCATCAGCTTCCAAGGAAGAAGCACTTTTTCCCAACTCTTGTAAGGTACATAGCATAAGGTACTTGCAATTATCTGCATAATACAAAAATTGTGGATGGATGTCCCACAATTGTAGATCCATTGAAAATCAAACCCAAAACCAATTTCATAATTATTACACCAATATGAGCAAGTTTTCCAATTTTAATATAGTAATTCCGAATAGTACTCTACTCAGTTACCTTACTGATTTTCATAGTGGGGAGTGATTTCGATGCAATAAAGAAATGCTACACCTTAGATGCAGGATTCAACAATGATAAAGAAAAACTTACATTTCCATCATCTTCGGCCTCCTAATTTGCATCTTCATCCATAAGGTATTGATAGAGTTCATTCATATTATCTCTTGTAGGGGTAAAATTTGCATAGTGGCATATAGAAGCCCTTTCAATCATAAACATCTTGTTTATTCTTGAAGGAGTGAATTGCACAAACCTTCCTCGCACATAAAAATTCCTTGGTTGATTCCATATAGATTTGCATAAAAATTTTTCACCACAGGGACAAATATGAGGGCAGTAGTGTAGCAAAACACTTTCCAGCGTCTCTGCGCAATAATCTCTTCCACTAGAGTATTCGGTGTGTTGAATCCTCAATTCACAAATCTTCTTTTCTTAATTAGCCTCTTCTTCACAAGAACTTGATAATGTAATTTTTGTGCATCGAAACTAATGAACTTTCTCTGGTTGTGAACTTTCTCCAATTAAAAATTCCAAATCTCATTGAATTTTTAGAGTGGGAAGCCATAAGAATTGAAAACTAGTGACTCTTCTCTCGTTTCCCCCCTAAAATAGACTTTGGAATTAGTTTTTTGGAGTTATATGGAGAAGAACCCTCCAAAAACTACCAAAACCACATTTTAAAATATTTTAAATCATTCTTTTTCGCCGCGGTGCTTCGGGCCCCAACTCTTGGGAATGTTGCAGTTCAGACGCCAATCTAGCTCATCGGGCACCAGTTCCAAAAAATTCGTCATTTCGATTTCGATCCAATGAATTCTCAATTCTTCTATAAAATTAAGTAAATAAATATTTCTCTAAATATTTTCTTATTGTCAAATTTCTTAAATACATGGAATCTATAAAAGTAAAAATATAAATATATGATTAAAATATTTCGAACAAGAACATAAAAACAAAATAAACAACGATAAATATGGGTTGCCTCCTACAAAGAGCTTGGTTTAATATTGTCAGCCCGACATACTCAGTCTTTATTCTGGCTGACCCAACATTACAGTCTCTTTAAGAATTTCTCTTTGACCATCAAAAATCTTACAAGTTGTTGGTTTTTAGGACTTGAAGAAAAAAGGAAGGAAAAAGGATGGAATTTGGAATTAAAATGACGTTTTTAAGAAATACTCAGTGCCGACGGTGCCAGAAGCAGCGTTGACGCCGCAGACTTACAGAACGACTGATGGATTTTACTCATCGCCAATGGCACTAGAAGCAGCACCCACGACTCCATTCGACAGAGAGCATAGAATTAAATTACGGACCACTGGCACCGACGACGCCAATGTCAGTTCAGACCCTGTTTCTAGAAGATTTGACGAATTTGGATGCTTTTTGAAGGGTTTTTGGATGCACATACTGTAGAACCAACTCTAGGCTCTATTTGAGGCTGAAATTGATTAGAAAAGGCACTCCTCTTCATTCCTCCTTTCTCACTTTCGCCACACCTCACCTCCATACACTTTTTTCATCTTCACTCCACCACCATTCAGGACTCTATTAGTGATTATTCCTTAATAGTTTAGAGTTTTTATGGTGAGATTAAGGCCCTGTTTGGCACAGCTTATACATGTGCGGTGGCGTTTTCAGAATGCCGCCCATGCGTTTGTTTCGTGCGTTCGTTCGGCGGTGTTCTGAACGCAGCGTCCCGCGGATCCCTTTTTCTTCATTAGCCGAATCGCGAGGCCTCGGCTGCGTTCGGCGTTGGCTGTTGGCGTTAGGGCTCGAATTCCTTCTTTCACCCTTGGTGATCTCTCTCGCGCTCTCCCCTCGCTTCCTCCCTCTCTGATTGAAAGTTTGAAATGAAGAGATAATATAGATGTGCCAATATTAAAATATAAAATAAATTGTGATAATTTTTCAACTCCGAACTTAATTTACTTTTTGATCTGGCCAATTGAATTGTTAAAATGTGTTGTGAAACATATGATCCAGGAAATGGAGTATGAGTTCTACAACAGAATGAGGATCACATTTGATTCCATGAAGGAGTATTTTGTTTATGGAATTAAGTGCAAATAAATAGGGAAATATACTTTGTTAGGTGTATAATTGGAGATTTTAGGGTGATAGACTAAAATCCTCAATTTGGTCTTAGTTTTTAAAAACTAAAGCGAGAGTTAGCCTTCAGGTGAAAGGGAAGTGGAAGCTAGTATTCTCCTAGCCTAGCCACGTATTTAAGGACACAATCTAGGATTAGCCAATGATTTTCTATAACACTGTATCAGGGTAGAGAATTAAAACTATATGTATTTGGCACAATACATATTAAAACCATTTATCTCACCTCATTTTACCAAAATCTCGTTATAGTGGGAAAGATGCTTTTTTATATAAGAAATCTTCATTACATAAATATAGTTTAATAGTTTAATAATTTAGTAGTTATTGTTTAAACTTTGCATTTCAGTTTTGCTTGTAGTTAAATAATTTAGTTCTGATAATATCTCAACATTCGAAATTAGTGACAGTAATTTCATTTTACTTTTTGTAAATTTCCTAGTTAAATTATCATTTCAAATTTAAACCTTCCCCTTCAGAGCTTAAATAGAATATCCTTTATTACCTGATAATGATATGTATACTTGCATAGAATCCCAATATTAATTGCTTAAATTTCTTAATCATAAATTTTGCATCAAGCTTTAGGAACCGTTACACAGCAGAGTTAAACTTATATAAATTTTACACAACTATATTTTCCAGGATCAAGTTTTCTGCGCCGTTGCCAGGGAAGGTAATGGTAAATTAAATAGATTTGGTAAATCAGGTAATTTAGAGATAAAAAATATACAAAATGCAAAATATCCAAAAAAAATTATAAAATAAAAAATCCAAAAATAAATAATTATATATTTAGGAGTTTTTTTAAGAAATTTTTCTTTGCTTATTATATTTGTTTATGCAAAATGTTAGATCTGAAAGTTTAGTACCTTACGATTCAAAATTAGAATGTACTATTAGAAAAATTTAAAAACAATAAAAAGAAATTAAAAATTTAAATGAAATGGCGAATAACTTGGATAATCAAATAAATGTAAATCGACAAAGACCTTTAAAAGATTATGTTAATCCGACAACAGATGAACTTCACTTGACTATTCAAAATCCTAATGTTGTTGCTAATTCATTTGAGCTTAAACCTTCTATTATCCAAATGGTACAAAATAATTAGTTTGGAGGAACACCTACTGAAGATCCTAACTTACATCTTGCTAGTTTTCTTGAAATTTTTGCTACTTTTAAATATGACGGAGTGTCTAATGATGTTGTTCGTCTTTGACATTTTCCTTTTTCATTAAGGGATAAAGCAAAACTTGGTTAAATTTATTAGCACCTGGATCTATCAGATCTTAGAAAGAACTATCACAAAAATTCTTGCCTAAATATTTTCTACCGTCGAAAACTGCTAAGCTTAGAAATCACCCTAATTTTAGTTGGAATAATTATAATAATTAGGTGAATCCCTCCGAAAATTTGAACAACCAAGGAAATTTTAATTATCAACCTTATTTTCCTCTTGGATTTAACTCTAACCCTAACCTACCAGTTAAGGAAAAGAAGTTGACGATGGAAGAAGTAATGTTGAATATGGGAAATCAAATACAGAATCAAGTGGCTGCTATTAGAAATATTAAAAATCAATTAGGATAAAATGTTACTGCACTGAGTAACAGACCTTCTGGAATTCTTGTAATTACTTTGGAAGTTAATCTAAAAGATCAAAATAAGGAGTAAATTAAAGCTATTCAATTACAAAGTGGAAAAGAAGTTGAAACAATGATCCAAAGAGAAATTAATGTTGATGAACAGAAGGAAGAAATAGAATGTGACCAATAGAAAAATGAACGAACACAAGGTCCTTTTGAAAAACCATTACCTCTGTTTCCTCAAAGACTGAAGCAGAAGAATAAAGATAAATAATTTACAATTTTTTTGGAAATCCTTAAGAATTTATTGAAGCTTTGGAACAAATGCCAAGTTATGTGAAATTTATGAAGGATATACTAAATAAGAAAAAGAAGTTTACAGATCATGTGACTGTTTCACTCAGTGAAGTGTGTAGTGCTATTATTCAGAAAAAGCTTCCTGAAAAATTAAAAGAACCTGGTAGTTTTACTATACCTTGTGCTATTAGTGAAAAGTTTTTTTGGAAAAGCTTTATTTTGGAAAAGCTTTATGTTTGGAAAAGCTTTATGTGATTTAGGAGCGAGTATCAATCTTATGCTTTTATCTATCTTTAAACGTTTAGATTTGGAAGAGATTTTCCCTACTACTATAACTCCTCAGTTAGTTGATCGATCAATAACTTATCCAAAAAGAGTTATAGAAGATGTATTAGTAAAAGTGGATAAAAGTTATTAATGAAAGTGGATAAATTTATTTTCTTGTAGACTTTATCGTATTAGATATGGAGGAAGATAAAGAGATTCCTGTTATTTTGGGGAGACCATTTTTTCCAAGATGGAGAGTTGTGATAGATGTGCAAAAAGGAGAATTAATAATGAGAGTCAATGATCAAGATGTAACATGATTAAGAAATAACATTTAATATAGTAAAAGATATGAAATATCCTGCAACAGAAAAAGACAATGAATGTTTCAGGATGGAAGTAACTAATTATTTGAGTAATAAGCAATTTAAGAATGAGTTTGAAGATAAATTAAAGCAAGGAGATTTTTTTGAGAACAAGGACGAGATGAAAGAAGAGTATTTGGATTATATACATGACAAATTTGAAACTATAAAATTGTTGGAAAATGATAATAAACTTTTGGTTGAGGTTTAGTTTTTCCTCTTTAGTAGCCGAGGGTCCAGCTGTCTTTCCTGTTGAGTATTCCTAGAAAACTAGAAAAGGAACCCTCACCATTAGAAATTCTACCCTTTTTTTTGCTCAACTTGAAGTTCCAGATATTGGTTCTAACCTCTAGCACTTAGTAGGTGGGGTCACTATGAGAGAGATCAACGAGAGTCCCCCTAGGACTGCCTGACCATAGGGTTTGGTGATAATTCAATTACTCAAGAGGATCAAGAGAAAACAACATTTACAAGCCCATATGGAACACTTGCTTTTCATAGAATGTCTTTTGGGCTATGCAATGCACCTGTAACATTTCAAAGATGTATGATGTCAATTTTTAGCAATTTTACAGAGCATAGAATGAAAGTGTTTATAGATGATTTTTTTGTATTTGGGACTTCATTTTTGGAACTTCGTTTAAATTATGCTTAAATAATTTAAAAAAAGTTTTGTAAGTATGTGAAAGAATCAAACTAATACTAAATTGGGAAAATGTCAATTTATGGTTGCAAGAGATATTGCACTTGGGCATAAATTTTTGAAAATGGCATGGAAGTAGATCCTGCAAAAATTCAAGTTATTGAAAAATTACCACCACCCACTATGATCAAAGGGGTAAGAAGTTTTCTAGGACATGCTGGTTTCTACATGCACTACTTCAAATTTTTTTCAAAAATAACTAAGTCATTATGCCAACTTTTAGAAAAGATAAGAATTTGATTTTAATGAGGAATGTATAAAAGCATTTGAATTATTGAAAGAAAAATTAATCACTGCACCTATAATAGTTCCACCTAATTGGGAAAAACCATTAGAAATAATGTGCGATGCTAGTGATTTTGCTATTGGTGTTGTTTTAGGACAAAGACACAACAGAGTTTTTAAAGTAATATATTATGCTAGTAAAACTGTAAAAAAATGCTCAAATTATCTACACTACTACTGAAAGAGAGTTACTAGCTATTGTTTATGCTTTGATAAATTTAGAACTCACAAAATCAGAACTAAATGTATAGTGCATATAGATCATTCTGCTATTAAATATTTGATGCAAAAGAAGGATGCTAAACCAAGATTAATTAAATGGATACTTCTATTGCAAGAGTTTGATTTTACCATAGTTGATAGAAAGGGAAATGATAATCAAATAGTTGATCATTTATTTAGACTAGAAAGAAATATTAACTAATTTTGCAAATGAAATTTTAGAAAATTTCCCTGATGAACAATTATATAGTATTGATGAAATGAATGTCCATGGTATGCTTATATAGTAAATTTTATTGTAAGTGATATTTTACCACCTGATATCAAAAATCCACAATTAAAGAAATTTATATATGATTCAAAATTATATTTTTGGGATGACTCATATTTATATAAATAATGTAAAGATCTAATTATTAGAAGATGTGTGCCTTATGAAGAAACTCAGATAATTGAAAGATGCCATGATTTTGAATTTGGAGGACATTTTGGAACAAATAAAACTGCATATAAAATTTTACAAGCTGGATTTTATTGGCCTACTTATTTTAGAGATGTTAATGAATATATTAAAACATGCAATCAATGTTAACGAGTAGAAAATAATTTTAGAAAAAATGAAATGCCTCAAAATTACACATTAGAAGTTGAAACTTTTTGATGTGTGGGGATTAGATTTTATGGGACCATTTATGCCTTCATTTAGAAATTTATATATATTACTTGTTGTTGATTATATGTCCAAATAGATTGAAGCTATTGTTGTACCCATATGTGATGCTCGGAGTGTCTCTAAATTTTTATTTAAAAATAATTTTACAAGATATGGAATGCCTCAAGAATAAGAGAATTAAAAAATTAATTAATAAATATGATATTATGCATAGATTCTCCACTTCTTATCATTCACAGACTAGTGGTCCAGCAGAGATATCAAATCGTGAAATTAAATGCTTTTAGGAAGAGGCTGTAAATCCTTATAAATTGTATTGGTCTGCTAGACTTGACACAGCATTATAGCCATATAGAACTGCTTATAAGACTCCTATAGGAATGTTCCCATATAGATTTATTTTTGTAAAGACATGCCACTTACAAGTACAATTGGAGATTAAAGCATTTTGAGTTATTAAGGAATTTAATTTAAATCTAGAAGATGATGGTGAGAATAGATTATTGCACTCAATGAACTTGAGGAGATTAGAAGTGAAGCATATGATAATGCAAAAATCTATAAGGAGAAAATGAAAATATGGCATGATCGAAAGATTATTAATAAAAAGTTTGAACCTGGACAAGAAGTTCTATTATATAATAAAAGATTGAGATTATTTTCAGAAAAATTGAAATCCAGATGGCTAGGACCTTCTAACGTGATTAAAGTCTATCATTACGGAACTGTTGTTATTAAAGATCCTAAAACCGGAAAGATATTTAAAGTTAATGGGCATCGATTGAAATATTATTATGAAGGACACATACCACAATTTAAAGAAGTTTTAATGCTAAGTCAACCCAATTATACAGATGGTACATCATGCTGACAACGTTAAACCAAGCGCTTCATGGGAGGCAATCCATATATATATATATATATTCATATTACTATTTTGTTGGAGAAGAGTTAGGAGATAATAATCCTACACAATTTATATAATATAAATTAATACAGATGGTACATCATGCTGACAACGTTAAACCAAGCGCTTCATGGGAGGCAATCCATATATATATATATATATATATATATTCATATTACTATTTTGTTGGAGAAGAGTTAGGAGATAATAATCCTACACAATTTATATAATATAAATTAATACAAATATTGGTTTGGGGAATATTTGGAATCAAATTGAACAAAAAAAATTAAAAGTCACGATTTTGGTTTCTAGCGCCGACGGCGCCCGATAGACGAACCATATCACCAACAGCACCATTGGGAGCGTCGACGGCACTGATAGCAGTTTGACGGTTTAGGACAAATTTTTGCGGACTTTGGCGGGATTTCACTCCGTAATAACCACCAAGAGGTTTTTTTAAAGTCCTAAAAACTGCCTTGAACGACTAGAAACTTCCTATTATTGAATTCCATGGCTTCCATTTGAATTCCTTCGCTTCTAATTCTAGAAATACTTCTAGGTATGGAGTTTTTATAGAAGAAGGTTTATCAGTTTTGACGCGTAGAGATTATACGACAAAATTATTATGAATAAGAGATTGATCAATGAAAGAGGCTTTGTAAATCATGGATTGATTAATCCAAGTTCTCTTATTGATAAAATCATTGTACAAAGATGATGGGAAGTTTTGTGCTACACTACCATTGCAGTTTTTGTACTAGTGGTGAAAGAATTCTATGTCAACTTACATAGAATTACCCAAGGAGTAGTTTTCGTACGAAGTAAGGCTGTATCATTTACTCTTACACAAATTAACGAGTTGTATATGATAGAAAACATTCCAATCTATCATTATACAAATTTTATCCCTACTAGAGATTTGATGCAAGATGTCTATAATGTCTATAATTTTCTATAATTTTTTGATGGATGAAAGTGATATTTGGGAAATGCGAGATAACTGATATGTTAGTTTCTCTACTTCATCACTTAATCCAAAATCAAAGTAGTGGCATTTCTTCATTTCTACAAAATTACTCCCTACCATGAAGATTAGTAGAGTCATCAAAGAAAGTGTTATTTTAAATTATTGCATTAAATTATTGCATTCAAATTGCATTCAAATGGAAAAACCCATTGATGTAGGATCTATCATTTTTAAATCTATAATGGGTATTATTATGAGTGGGCCAATTTATGGACTTGGGCACCCTTCCACAATTTTCCTACTTTGCAGTCAATCTCAAGCTTTGCAGTCAATCTCAAATTCCCAATCTCAAATTCCATATGAAAGTTAGGAAAAAGTTTTATTACTTTGGAAGCCCATGATTCCTATTGATGATAATTATGTTAGGAATGGGAATGAAGCATTAGATGTTGTTTTGGATCATTCGTCACATGCTTCAACTCCATTAATGCCACAAACTGTTGGAACTTCACTTGCTTTGGAAAAGAATTTGAAGAAAATTGAAAGATAAATTCAAAGTATTATGAATGCAATAGGAGATCTTAAGTACCTTTTTGATCACCTAGATAGGAGGATGAAGGAGAATTTTGATCTTACTAAAACATTTGAAGCAGAATTAGTGCGAAAGTTTAAGGAAAAAGGATGGATCAAAGAAAATTTGACTCATCAATTCTCGTACCGACCTTTATATAATCTGTACGTTCATTATCAGTCTATGGGGGATATTAGAGGAGGAGAAAGCACTGAAGAAGAGGCAAAATAATTGAAGAATTTTGACTCTCTACTAGTTTATAATATTTATGTATTTAATGTAATTGTGTGTATTTGATTTAGTTTGCTTTGCTTTAGAATTATGAACTTTTTTTTAGTGTATAGTTTTGTGTCAGCGTTTAGTATTGTGGCTTAATTTTGAAGTTGATTTATAATTTAGTTTGCTATATGAGTGTAAAAGTGTGATTAGAAAAATGTATTTGTGAAAAGTGTATTTTCATATATAAAAATTAGTTTGTTGTTGTTTGTGAAAATGATTGTTTGTGAAAATGTTGTTTTGTGAATTATTGTTAGATAAAAATTTTGGCTTTAAAAATATTAAAAAGACTTTGGAGAAATTGAAAATTGAAAAAATCAAAAAATGGATTTTTAGGCCTTCAGCGCTGGCATGTGCGCCGATGGTGCCCTCGATCTGAGAACAGCCTAAACCCCTTAAAATTCACAATTTGCACAGTAAAACTCTATTTTTACCCTTTGAGTCACCTTCAACCTCCAATTTTTGTACCTAGGGCTCGCATTTGCTCAAATTTGAAGCTATTTTAAGGCAAAGGAAGTTCGGGTAAAGGAACTTCATATTTTATCTTCTCTACAATTTAAACTAAAAAGTTTAGATTTTCACCAAAGATTTATCACACATTGCCTAGATCCAAAAATTTTGAAATTTTTTAAGAGATTTTGAGAAAATCCTTTGGTGAAGAACTACTGCTTAGTAGATTTAAGTTTAAAGAGTTTTACATTATGATTTTCAAAATTTTGGGAATTTATTCAAATTTTTATCAAATTTTGTTAGATTAACCATGGCTCTGAGAACAAGAAAAGGAAAAGGAAAAGTAGATTATGATGAACAAAAATTTGTCAGTTTAAAGGCTAGTGCTCATTTCCATAGTCTACTTGAAAATAAAAAAGTGATTCTGAATCGTGGTTTTAAAAATTTGGGTGGAGAAGTCAAGCCATTGATCAATGCTCTGCAGTGGGAAATTTTTGTTATTTTACTGCTGTTTGGATTATTGGTGTAGTGATGGATTCTACGCCAATTTTACGGAGGCTTCTGATGACTTTGTTTTTGTTCGTGGAAAAATGGTGGAGTTTTCTCCATGAAAAATTAATGAGTTTTATCAGTTGGAAGATGTTTATAGTTGCCAGTATAAATCATTTTCTGTTACGAATGAGGCCTTGGATGACGTTATTTCTTTTCTTACTAATGGAAGTGGAACTTGGAAAGTCAAGAATGGTGTTAAGGTAAACTTTCCTCTTTCTATGTTAAATTTAGTATCTAAGGCCTAACACTATTTTATTATTGGAAGAATGATACCTACAAATCATCATAGTGAGGTGACCAAGGATAGAGCCATTCTGAACTTCCATATTCAGCAAGTGATGAGGATAAATGTAGGCTCTATTCTTTATATGAACACTTGATCTATTACACTTGATCTATTGCTTTGGGAGAAAACTCTGGTGGTTTAGCACACCCTACACTTATTTTCACACTCTGTGAACGTGCAAAAGTTGATTTTAGACTTGAGGAAGAGAGGATTGAGCCTCTAAAGCCTATTGGACCAGATGATGATCTAGGATTGATACGAAAAAAGTTTGAATATGATGCGGCTTATGATGATGCAATGGTGAGATACATGAAAGGTGATTATTCAGCTTAGTTTCAAAAAAAGTTTGAACATGATGCGGCTTATGATGATGCAATGGTGAGATACATGAAAGGTGATTATTCAGCTTAGTTTCCTACTCACCCTGTTTTTAATCCATATCAGCGGTAGAATCTGGATGTAGATGAAGAAGATGATGATGACTGGTGATCTTTCTTTTAGTTTATCTTTGATTGTACTTTGTTATTTTGTTCTTTGTTTTTGTTATATTGTTAAGATTGTTTGTTGTTAGATAGTGAGACTCTGTTTTATTTTAGATATTAAGTTGTGAACTGTAGAATTGTAAAACTGTTTATTATTTGAAATTCAGTTTAGTTCTATTGTTAATTTTAGTATTTTGTTAATTGTATTGTAATTAACTCTTTCTCAGGGAATTTTATATGTAGTATGTGCAATTTAATTTTATAAGTCTTGTAGCTTTTCATGTTAGCACATACAATATTTCAGAGTTAAGTTTCAAAAATCAGAACCTTCAACAGGTAAGTCTTTTCTTTATGTATTTAATGTTATCTTTCACCCTTTATTTTTTTTCAGTTCTTCCTGCTAAATCTTTTAAAAATTTAAGTTTGGGGGCGGGGGAGGGGGGTGGGGGAAGAAAAATTTCTTTTTAAAAGAAAGAAAATTAATTTTATTTTTCCTTACTTAGCTATATTTTCAAAAATTTTAAATTTAACATGACCTTTGGTATAAGGGGATAACTTTAGATAACTATATTTATGTTTCTAAATATATACTAAACTTAAGTAAAAATTTTCAATAATAAAGGTTAATTTGAGAGAGTAAGATATTTGGTATAAGAGAAAAAGACGAATTAGACTATGTTTTTCTATTTTAAGTAAAGAAATTTGGTATTTTTAAAGTACTAAAAATCTTAGAAGATTCATGTAACAAGAAAACAATTAATAAGAAATCTTTAAGCGAATATAAATTTGTTAAGTGAAGGAATGTGAAAAGTTCTTAACTTTAAGAGGAGGATAGTGAAGTTCAAAATCATTAAAGGGTATCCAGATATAGTAATCCTCACATAAAAAATGAAAAGAAAAATAAAAGAAAAGAAAAAGGATTGAAAATGATCCTGAAAAGAAAAGAAAAAAAAAGAGATGTGAGGAGAAGCTTGATGAGATGCTTAATTAAAAATTGGTTTCACTTTAGTCAACTTAAGGAAGAAGACTTGACTACATTTTCTAAACTTTTATTTGAGTATTAGTTTATTTACTAACAAAATTTTATGAAGTTCTTTTTCATATGGATATTCTAAGCTAACATATGGATATTCTAAGTGACTTTAATATGACAATTTGCAATATTTCTTGAAATGAATAGAGAATCAGAAATCTTGGACTTGACAGTTGAATATTCTTATACCTTTAGTATTAACTGAAGTTGTTTTCAATTTTTCTTAAGTCATGCTATTATGTTTAGTAAACTAAAATATGGATATATAGAAGTTAAATTCTTTGCCATAGAACATATATTTTTATGTAGTAGAGGAGTTACTTTAGGACAAGTAACATGTAAGTTTGGGGAATTTTGATACACCAAAAATATATGCATTTGTAGGCCCATATTTATACTCATTTTTGGTGATATTGTGCTTTAATGGAAGGCATTTGTATGTTTTCTTGCAGGTTGTTGATTTTTTGGACTTGAAGCAAAAAGGAAAGAAAAAAGAAAGAAATTTGGAGTCAAAATGGCAATTTTGAATAAATACTCAGCGCCAACGCCGCTAGAAGCAGCATCCTCGGTGCAGACATACAGAACGACTGATGGATTTACTCAGTACTGACGGTGCCAGAAGCAACACTGACGACACTATTTGACAGAGAGCATAGAATTAAATTATGGACCACAAGCGTCGATGGCGAGTGTCGATGGCTCCAATGTCGGTTCAGACCCTATTTCTAGAAGATTCGACGAATTTGGACGCTTTTTAAAGGGTTTTTGGATGCACCTATTGGAGAACTTACTCTATGCTCTATTTGAGGCCAAAATTGATCAGAAAAGGTGTTCCTCTTCATTCATCCTTGCTCATTTTCGCCACACCTCGCCTCTATACACTTTTTCCATTTTCATTCAACCACCATTCAAAACTCTATTTGTGATTTTTATTTAAGAGTTTAGTGTTTTTGTGGTGAGATTAAGTATGAATTCTTCTCTAAGAGTGTTGGAGAAGGAGAAAAGTGAGAGATTTCTTCTCCTTACATTTCCTAAGAGAGGCTACAAGGGATTTGCTTTGAGAAAAAGTTTCAGATAAGTGTTGTTTGTTTATTAGTCTTGTATGAAATTTCTTTTATATATAAAATTTGTGTTTTGTTACATCTTTCTCATGAAGTCTGAGTAGTTTTCTTTTTCTTTCTCCATACTCTGAGATATGGTGAAAGGAAGATATAATATGGATGTGCAAATATTAAAATATAAAATAAATTGTGATGATTTTTCAACTCCGAACTTAATTTACTTTTTGATATGACATATTGAATTCTTAAAATGTGTTGTAAAACATATGATCCTGAAAATGGATTATGAGTTTTACAACAGAGTCTGGATCACATTTGATTCCATGAAGGAGTATTTAATTTATGGTAGGGAAAAATACGTTGTTGGGTGTAGAATTGGAGATTTTAGGGTGACATATTAAAATCCCCAATTTGGTCTTAGTGTTTAAAAACTAAAGTGAGAGTTAGACTTTAGGTGAAGAGAAGTGGGAGCTCTGGAGTGGAAGCCAGTATCCTCCTCATCTAGCCACGGGATTCAACCTGGATTAGCCAATGATTTTCTATAACACTGTATCAGGGTAGAGAATTAAAACTGCTCCTATTTGGCACAATACAAATTAAAACCATTTATCTCATCTCATTTTACAAAAATATCATTATAGTGGAAAAGATGCTTTTTCACATAATAAATCTTCATCACATAAACATAGTTTAGTAGTTTAGTAGTTACTGTTTAAACTTTGCATTTCAATTTTGCTAAAAGTTAAATAATTTAGTTTTGTTAGCATCTTACACATTCAAAATTAGTGACAGTAATTAAATTAGTGACAACCTTCTGTGAATTTCCGAGTAAATTTATCACTTCAAATTTAAATATTCCCCTTGGGATCGATATTCGGGGCTTAAATAGAAAGTTCTTTATTACTTCATAACGGTACGTATACTTGCATAGAATCCCAACATTAATTGCTTAAATTTCTTAATCATAAATATTGCATCAAGCTTTTGGCACCATTACAAAGTGGAGTTAAACTTATATAAATTTTACACAACTATATTTTTCGGGATCAAAGCGCTTTATTTAATGTAGTCAGCCTGACATTCCCATCCTTTTTTCTGGGTGACCCAACATTACAGTCTCTTTAAACGCTGGTCTTTGTCCATCAAAATAGCCCATTCACTTTAAATAGCCTTCTAGTTTTGGGTTCTTCAATATTAACGACTCCATAGGGATATACTTTTACAATTCTGAATGGCCCTTTCCGCCTAAACTTTAGTTTTCCAGGAAATAATTTCAATCTTGTATTGTATAATAAAACTGCCTGTCCAGGCTTAAATTCTTTTTTTATTATCTTCCAATCATGTCATTCTTTCATTCTTTTTTTTTATAAATCATAGCTTTATTGTAGGATTCATTCCTAATTTCTTCAAGCTCATTCAATTGCAATAATATTTTCTCACCAACATCTTTTAAATTGAAATTAAATTCCTTAATAGCTCAATAATTTTTATGCTCCAATTTTATTGGTAAGTGATAAGTCTTCCAAAGAATTAATCTCTACGGGGACATTCTTATATGTGTATTATAAGCTGTCTTGTATGCTCATAATGGAGTATCTAATCTAGCAGACAATCCATTTTATTAGGATTCACACTTTTTTTCAAAATTCTTTTAATTTTATGATGAGATACTTCTGTCAAACCACTACTCTAGGGATGATAACCAGTTGCAATTTTACGCATTATATAAAATGAGATACTCCATTGGTAGTGATTACTTTCGGCATTAAATATCTTCTAAAATATTTTTAATTAAAAATTTTGAAACACTCCGAGCATCACATTGAGGTAAATCAACTGCTTCAATCCATTTGAAACATAATCTACTGCACTCAATATATACACATTTCCAAATGAAGGTATAAATGGTCCCATAAAATCCAATTCTCATGCATAAAAAATTTCAATTTCTAAATTAAAATTTAGAGGCATTTCATTTCTTTTTGAAATATTACCTACTCTCTCACACTGATCACATGTTTTTATATATACTAACATATCTAAATAGAGTAGGCCAATAAAATCTAGATTATAAAATTTTATGAATAGTTCTATCATTCCCAAAATGACCTCCAAATTCAAAATCATGACATTTTTGGATAATTTCCTTAATTTCTTTATAAGACGCACAGCGTCTCATTACTAAATCTTTGAATTATTTGTACAAATATGTTTCATCCTAAAAATAAGATTTTGTATCATAAATGAATTTCTTTTTCTGTTGTTTTGTCATTCCATATGACAAAATACCTCTAACAATATAATTCACAATATCAACATACCAAGGTATTTCCTATCTTTTTACAGCATAAAGTTGTTCAACAAGAAAAGTTTTATTAATTTCTTTTTTCCAAATCAAGTGTTTCTTCCTATTCTAGCCTAGATATATGATCAGTAAATCAAACTCTTGCATCAAAAGTACCCATCTAATTATTCTTGGTTTCACGTCTTTCTTTTGCATTAAATAATTAATAGCCCAGTGGTCAATATTCACAACACATTTAGGTCCAATTAGATATGACCTAAACTTACCAAAAGCATTAAAAAATGTTAATAACTCTTATTCAGTAGTGTAGTTAATTTGAGCATCATTAAGAGTCTTACTAGCATATTATATGACTTTAAAAATTCTATCATAACTCTACCCTAAAAGATGTCCAATTGCATAATCACTAGTATCGCACATTAATTCAAAAGGTTTCTCCCAATCAAGTGAAACAGATATAGGAGTAGTGATCAATTTTTTCCTTTAAAGTTTCAAAGGATTTAAGGCAATCTTGGTTAAAATAAAATTTTGTATCTTTTTCCAGAATTTGGCATAAAGGCTTTATATTTTTTCAAAAATATTTAATATATTATCTGTAAAATCCAGCATGTCCTAAAAAGCTCCTAACTCCTCTTACAGTAGTTGGTGGAGGTAAGTTTGATATAACCTGAATTTTTGTAGGATCTACTTCCTTACCATTTCTGAAATTTTATGCCCAAGCACAATTTTTCTTGCAACCATAAATTGACATTTTCCCAGTTTAATAAGAGATTAGTCTTTTCACATTATTCTAGAACTTTCTCTAATGATTTAGACATATTTCAGATGAAGTTCCAAATACAGAAAAATTGTCCAAAAAGACTTCAATCCCTTTTTCAATTAAATTACTCAAAGTTGACGTCATACATTGTTGAAATGTTGCAGGTGCATTATATAATCCAAAGGGAATTCATCAAAAAGAAAAAGATCCATAAGGATTAGTAAATGTTATTTTCTCTTGATCCTTTGGAACAATAGATATTTAAAGATAACTGGTATATACATCTAGAAAACAAAAATATATGTGCCCAGCCAGCCTATCCAACATCTTGTCCAAAAAAGGTAAAGGAAAATGATCCTTCCTGGTAGCAGAATTTAATTTTCTATAATCTATGCAGACCTCTCATTCAGTGACTTATCTTGTTGGTATTAATTTATTACTCTCATTTGTCACTACTGCCACTCTTCCTTTCTATGGAACACACTGAATTGGCTCACCCATGCACTGTCTGAAATAAGATATAATAAGATATATTATTCCAACATCTAACCATTTTAAAATCTCTTTCTTGATAACTTATTTCATCATAGGATTCAGTCTCCTTTGAGGATCAACTCTTGGTTCATGTTTATCTTCCAATAAAATTCTATGCATACAAATTGAAGGACTAATTCCTTTAATATCAGCTAATGTTCATCCAAAGGCTTTCTTATATCTTCTCAAAGTTTCCAACAACTCTCGTTCTTGCGTATCAGTTAATTATGAGGATACTATAAAGGTAATTTAAATAAATCTCCTAAGAATGCATACTTCAAATGTGTAAGAAGTGTTTTCAATTCTAGTTCAGGAGATTTCTCAATAGATGAAATCAAATTCTTGTTACTTTTTGTAGGATCTAAGACATAATCCGAATCTTATTTACTCACTTTCATAGATTCATCTTGAATTTTATCATCATCTTCATATTCCACATATTCTAGTTCAAATTCCTTTTCGAGTTCAAATTCCTCTTCGAATGTCTTCTTAAAATAATTATGTCTTAGATATTTGTTGATATCCATTCTGAAGCATTAAATATCTTACTCTTTTTAGGATAACTCATTGATTTTTTAATATTAAATGTAACATCTTGATCACTAACTCTCATTGTTAATTCTCCTTTCTGCACATCTATCAAAGCTCTTCTAGTAGTAAGGAATAATCTTTCTAAAGTGAAAGGAATTTATTTATCTTCCTCCATATCTAATACAATAAAATCTACAATAAAGATACATTTATCAATGTTTACTAAAACATCTTCTATAACTCATTTAGGATAGGTAATTGAACTATCAACTAACTAAAGAGTTACAATACAGGCACTGGTTCTGACGCTTCAGGCGCCAACTTGCTTAAGGCCGCATTATTTTGGATTTTAGCACTTTAGGTGCCAAATCTGGTGCCAGGCACCAGCTCTCTGTCAAATGGTGCTTCAGGCACTAATTTTGGTGCTTCAGACACCAACTCTCTGTAGAGTGGCGCTTCAGGTGCCATAATTCCAAAATTTGTTGTTTTGGCTCCAAATTTTTTTCTTTTTGCTACTTTTGCTCTAAATACCTAAATTTGATATACCTGCAATAAAAATAGGAAAATACCCTTCTTTAAAGTGCAATATCACCCAAAAATAAGCATAAAATGTATACATAAAACAATATATTATTTTGGTGTATCATCCTGCAGCTGATGTGGAGGGTCCTAGATCCAGCAAATGATTCAAATTTATGCACAGCGGGTTTTCCAATGGGTTTTAGTGGTTGTCATGTTTCTTCATTTCTACCAAATTCTACTGATGATTGTTCACACAAAGTGAAAATTGGGGTAGGATATCCCAAAACACTAACATTCCCACTTTTAGCAATTCTCTAAGCATTATGCACAATAAGAGCACCAATAATCATTGCTTTCATTTGTTGAATGCAGAAATTTAGCACTGCTCATTCCTTTTTGAATTTGCTTAGATGATTTGTTGGAAGCAACATTGCAGAGACAAAGTAATGTCATTCCTTAGATTGAACATTTAACATGGAAGTGGAGAAATTGACTTTGTGATTATTTTTTAATTTTCTATTCTCCTCTTCTATCAGTTGGATAGGAAATTACTTCATCAAGTGATGAATCAGTCATCACAAATGCAACATACTCACAATGAAAAGCATTTCTCAGTCCATAAAATTCGTTGATTCTTCTTCGAGTAAATTTGACTTACTTACCTCATACATAAATCACCAAAACAATGGCTACTGTAGTGAAGTAGCAAAAATTTTTCCACTTCCGACCAATAATCAGCCTTTCAATCTCTCCTCATGATTTTGAAAATGCTTGCTCCTAAATCAATTTTCTCGAGCCCATTTTAGTATTATAGTTATAATGGGTCTCAAAATTAACAAATCTTCTTGCATCGAAATCTTTCAACGGCTTTCCCATCTTTACTCTTGGAGCCATAATAATTTCTCTAAAAACTCAAATAAAATCCAAATAAATTCATAATATCATGAATAAAACTTCAAAAGTAGAAATATTTGCTAAGAAGCTTTTCACCATGGGTTCTCTTTAAACTTCTTCAAAGAACTTTCAAATTTTTGGATTCCAAAAATGTAAGGTAAATCAATGGTGAAAATAAAAAATTTCTAGGTTAAATGGAAGCTCTTACCAAGAGAAGAAGAAATCCAAGACTTTTATGCTTTGAAATCTCCTCAAATCCACCAAATGTGAAGCCTAAGGCTGAGTTTCAGCCTTGGTTTAGAGATAAGAGATGACCCAAGCAGTAAAAATGGTGTGTTACATGGATATTTTGTGGTTGTAAGTGGTTTTACCTATTTTTGGGAATTCGACGCCTTAGGCGCTAATGCCAAAATTTCTTCAAAAATCTGTTACATGCCGCATCACTTTAACATCTAATTAACTTGATTAAACACTTACACTCATAATTAAAAAATTTTCTAACACATAATTTATATATATATATAATCCGAATGATTGCAAACTAATAGTTTTCAAGCAAACACACTTACTTCAGAGTTGAAATCAAACCAACAAACTAACACTGAAATCTAAATATCAAACATTAACAAACAATACTTATAAGGTTCCGCAATAAAAGTAAATCAAATCAAGTACGTAACACATAACAAAAAATATAACTACAAATTCCATACTAAACAAGTTCAAACATCATCTTCACTATCATCTTCTTGAATGTTTCCCATGGATTGGTAGTCCACGTACAAGTTGTAAACAGGTCGGTAAGGAAATTTTTCAGTTGAATCTTCTTCAACCCAAGCATTTTTTCTGAATATGCGCATCAAACCTTCTTCAATATGTCCAGTGTGTTTGAAGTGTTCCTTCATTTTCCAATCTAGGTGGTCAAGCATTTCATAAATATTTCCAATTGAATGCATAAGATTTTGTACTTTTTTTCCAACTTCTTAATCTCTCAACTTCTTAATCTTTTTTCAGAAGTGCATTCAAACAAAAGTAAGGTTGAATAAGCGATGAATTTTGAGATGCTTGATCCCTGAATATATTCATATCATTCTCTTTTCTGATTCATGTGCAGTTGCAATAAACTTTTGGATCCATAGGCTTCCAAGGGATAAGCACTTTTTCCCAACTTTCATAAGGAAATTGTGACTGGCTACACAGCATGAATATGATAGATGGATGTCCCAGTCTAGAAGTCGATCCATTGATGATTAAACCCAAAAAAAACTTTACTATTAAAGAACCAACATCAATAGGTCTTCTGGTTTGAATACAATAATTCAAAATCGCACTTTCCTTTGTCACTTTACTAATTTTCATAGAAGGAAGTAATTTTGATGCAATAAATAAATGTCATGTCTTAGATGCAGGCATTAATAATGATGAAGAAAAACTTACATGTACGTTATCTCTGGTCTCCCAATTTGCATCTTCATCAGTAAGGTATCGATAAAGTTCATTCATATTGTCTCTCGTAGGGACAAAATTTGCATAGTGACAAATTGGAATGCATTCAATCATAAACATGTTGTTTATTCTCAAAGGAGTAAATTTCACCCACCTACCTTGAACATAGACTACACCTTGGTTAATTCC
The DNA here is from genome assembly GCF_001263595.1 of Phalaenopsis equestris. Classification (NCBI taxonomy): domain Eukaryota; kingdom Viridiplantae; phylum Streptophyta; class Magnoliopsida; order Asparagales; family Orchidaceae; genus Phalaenopsis; species Phalaenopsis equestris. The sequence continues at coordinate 13,307 of NW_018165321.1, read as the reverse complement.
ATGAAGATTAGCGTAAAACTCCTTCACTATAGGAACTATTTCAGCGGCAGTGGTATAGCAAAGTACTTCCCAGCGTCTCTGTGCAATAATCTCCTTCACTGAATTATTCAGTGTGTTAAATCCTTGATTAACAAAACCTCACTCCTTGATTTTTATCTTCTTCGTAAGAATGCGATCGTATAACTGCGCATCAAAACTGACGAACTTCCTCTTTTTGAAAATTCCATATCTAGCAGCTTCTTTAGAGTGGGAAGCCATAGGCCTTGAAAAATGGTGGCTTTCCCTTTGTTCTCCCTTCTTTATATTTAGGATTTGTTTTTAGGGAGTTACTAGCAAGAAATCCAGCCAAAATCAGTTAAAACCCGCCTTTTGAATCGTTCTAAGTAATTTTCTGTTGCCGCAGTGCTTCTGGCTCAAGTTCAGATTTTTGCACCATTTTATTTTAAATCCAAACAACTAACTTAGTCCTTTCAATTGAATTTCCTTTAGTGCACCTTAAATGTAATTTATATTTTTCTTCCCTACTTAAGTTTTATAGTTTGAATATTATGTTTGACATTTTAACCATAAGAATTTCCAACTCCCTGCGGAATTGATACGTAGGACTCCATTAGAGCCCTTCATTACTTGAGCGATACGTATACTTGTGTTATTATTATTATTATGATTTTGGAAGCTAAGAGATTTTATATTGAGTTTTTTTTTATTGCGATTGAACTGCATATTTACTTTTAGTGCTTGTTGGTCATTCTATGCATCACATCACACGTGGCCTGTGGTTCAGTTTCTTTTATATGAGCATAATAGTAGTCCAGCTCGATCAGGGCAATCCATTTCCGGTACACCAAAATGGATGGAACCGATTCATTGTCCTAAAGGGAGATGAATTGAGAGTCGCTCATGGTTTTAGATTAAGATCTCCTTAGATCTTGCGCCAAACTCATAAGTTTTTGTTTCTAGAGCATCATCTCGACATGGCAAACACATCCATATGGATCATTAGCCTGGATCATTAGCCATGAAGTGAAAGCCATGAAGTGAAGATACTCTTCACAATGTATGAAAAATAAGATGAAATTAGGGCAAACCTTAACGTAAGTGGATAGAATTTCGATTGGATTGGTTTCAAAGCTTTGCCTTGAGCTCAGGAGACTTTCTCTTGACTCAATTCGAGTTGAGATTGGGCCTGAGTAGAATTTCGATGAAAAGGGGTCACGGCTGCACTGAAAAATGGGTTAGAGCTTATGGGGAAGGCCAAGTTTGATACAATGGGTTAGAGCTTATGGGGAAGGCCAAGTTTGATTGGGATTATCTCCTTAGAGCTTGGGGAAGCTTTTAAAAGAACTAATTTGAGGTTTTGATGAGGTTTATGTAAAATTTGAAATTTTTCCCGGAATTGGATTCCAAAATTTGGGCATATCAGTGGATGTCAAAGGCTGGCTTCATGGGGGAACAAATCGTCAAAGTTTGGGGAACAAGTTTGGTGTTATGGGTTTATGGAATTGAAGACAGTAGATTGTTTTATCTTTTTTGTAGCTCACGGGTTACCCCTTTTTATATCCATTAAAGGTGGCTATAGAGCGTGAGATTATTTGGGGGAGAAGCTATCAGCTGTTTAATGATTGTGGATAAGTCGCCTGACCAAGGATTACCATGGATGTATCTCCTAAGGCATTATCCATATGTGATCTTCAATTAAGGTGAATCTTGCTCTCCATTGGGTAAATTGGGAGGTGGATAAGCCTACTCAATAGAATTCAAATCAGCCTCTCCCATATAGATTCATTAATCATTCAATGAAATTGGGAGGGGATGACACATATCCCTCTCCATTTCCCTTTTTTTTCCCTTGATCATGATGACCCTAATCATTTCTTGGATAAGGGTTTAGATAGGTTTTTTTTCTTTCATTAGATGAAGATGAAGGTGAAAGATCAGCTCAGTACATGTTCATTCCAAATTTTATGAAAGAATGCCACCTCATTCTTCCCTTCATAATGTCTTCATGATGAATTTTGTTTTGAGACAATGATCATGACTCATGAGCCATTTATGAATGTTATTCATGTCATGGTGTGTGTGGGTGACCCATTAGCAATTTGTCATGTAGTGAATCTAGGTTTTAAGTATAAAACATGATTTTAGGGTAGCCATGGGATTAAACCATGATTTCTAAACTTAAATCTTAGGTCTAATAATCCTTAATTTCATTCTCTTTAATCAATTAAATGATTAATTAATTAAGAGAATAAAATAATTTGATGAAAAGACCAAATTTTGACAAAAAATGCTAAGGTTGACCAAGTTGAATAGGGTTGACCAATTTAGGTCTAGGGTTGACCAGAATGACTTACTTGACCATGTCATGGTTAGTTTAGTCATGGGGTCCTTGTGTTTGGTGGTATAACTTGGGTTTGACCAAGGTTGACCAAGATGGTCAAATTAACCATATGATGATCATTTGGGTGTATTGTTGAGCAAATGGTCAATGTGGTAACCATGAGGTTCAAAATTGACAATTTGACCAAAGTTTGACCAATGGGGTCCATGATTGATCAAATGGTATAATTCGACCAATTTGGTGTTTAGGTCGATCAAATGGTCCATTTTTACCAATTTGATATCTGGGTTGACCACATGATTCAGTTTGACCAAAGTCAACAAAAGTTGACCATTTTGACCAGGGTTGACCAATTTGACAAATTTGACCAATTGGCTCAATTGGATGTTTGTACTGACCAAATGGTCAATGTGATAACTATTGGGTCAGTGTTTGATCAAATCAAGGTTTATCATAATTGATCTGATCATTTTGTGGTATCATACTGATTTGGACCCAAAAAGGGTATTTTGGGAGTCAATTTAATTCTTAGGGTTTTAGAGACCCTAGATAAGTTCAAAGGGTTCAATTTCGGTAGACCTTCTCCTAAGAGTGAACATAGTGATCATGATGATCATTTCCAATTTTTTCTGAAGATCATGAAACAATATGAGTGATTCAAGATACATCTTGTATATGGGTGTCATGTCAGGGTTTTCACAAAAGTGAGGTCAATAGAGGGTTTAGGAGAGTTTGAATGGTTGGTTTGGGTATGAAACCAAGTATAAGATGTATCATGAAAGGGGGAAGTCCAAATGAAGGAGGGAGAGGGAAGATTCACCTTCATTTGCCATATTTGGAAAATTTGACTTTATGATGGCCAAGGAAAGATCCATGGGACATGCCATGCTATATATGATGCCATGAGGACGTTTCATACATAAGGAACTTTGGATTTTATTAATTTAATATAATAAAATGTCAACATACCCAATTTGGAAAAAGTTTGATGTGCATGTATGGTATGTTTGGTATGATGCCTTGGTGGAATGGTTTAAATGCTATAAGATGATGAAGAAAGGACCCTTTGTCATGTGGGCTCAAATTGGGCTTTTAAAATTGATCCCATGGGCTTAAAATCAAATTGGGCTTTTAAAATTGATCCCATGGGCTTTTAAAATTTTTTTATTCAAATGGGATTTTAATCATGCATGAAGAACTTTAAACTTTGGAATTGGTTATGGGCTAATCAAATTTAGCTTGGGTTTGACTGAAATTGAATTTAAACTTTGAAATAAGGTAGGTTAGGAGTGAATTGAATGAAAATTAGGGGGCAATTTGATCAATTGGGAGCAAATTGGTGGTTTTGGGCCTTTAGGGAAAAAATTGAAATTTTAGTCAAAACTGGTCAATTTGGTCAAATTGGGCCCATGGAGTGGTTTGGATTGCTTTAGAGAAGTTTTGGAATGATTTTGGGGACTTCGAAAATTTTTGAGCCATGAAGAGCATTTTAGTAATTTTGGCAAATTTAGGGGTATTTTAGAAATTTTGGGAAAGTTTGGTCAATTTAAAGGGTTTAGAATTGTTTGACATGGCTTTTGGAGAAAACTGATAATTAGAGTCATCTTTTTATATTTTTAGGGTTCTAGGGCAATTTGGTAATTTTGAAAAAGTTTGGGGCTAAAAGGCCAAAATTTGTCATTGGTCTTAGCCATACTTAACCATCTTGGGACCAAACATAACCCAATGGAAACCTCTTATGAATCTTCGCATATTGATTCTAGCCATCTCAACCGAAGGCCAGAGGCTTGAGACTATCCATGTGAGTTTCTTAAAGGGTAAAGGAGGTTGGTTTAATGGACGTGATTTAGGGTTTTGGGACAAGTGGGAAGTTGTGATGTGCTTAAGTGTGTGAAAGACCAAGCCCTAACCACCCAGGGTTGCCTTAAGTCCAAGTATTCCTATGGGCACTCATCCCTTGACTCCTCTCATGTTGGTCTCAACCTTCCAAGGGCAGGAGGTTCATGATCATCCATGTGGGTTTCAAAGAGAGTAAAGAAGTGGTTTAAAATTATGTGTAAGTGGGCTCCATCTCTAGTCATCTAGGATAGTCACTAGGAAAGTCCTAGGGCTAGATCCTAATAACTAAGAGGAAGGAAAGACCTCAAAAAAATTGAGGTCAACACGGCGCCAAAAACTTGGTGTGAGCAGGAGGCGGTGACCCTAGTGCTACACAAAAACTTAATGCGATGTTTAATATTATTGAAAACTAATATAAAAATTATATAAGACAATCACAACAATAATTAATCACTATGATGCAAACGCAAGTATATGTATCACATAAGTAATATAGGGCTCTAATGGAGTCCTAAGTATCTATCCCATAGGGAGGTGAAAATTCTTATTATAATAACTCAAAGAAATAATATCTAAACCATAGAAAACTTACGTAATAAAGCAGTTGAAATTTATTTTATGCAACTAAATAAATTATGTTTACTACACTTATCTCTAAATTTCAAAGCTAAATCTAATGCATCGAAACTATATTTTATGGAAGAGTGCAAATTTAAGAAACTATCCTCCCCCTTCATAATGAGGTTATAGTCAGTGAATAATCCAAATCTTTATATATTATGTTGTGCCAAATAGGAGAAAATATATTCTTTATCCTCTTTATGAGAGAAAAAGACCATTGGCTAATTCAGATTTTAGCCCATAAATCCGTGGTTAGGCTGGGAATATAATAGCTCTCACTTTAGAGTTCCCACATTCTCCTCACTAGAGGGCTAACATCTCTCGCTTTACAGACCAAATTTAGGATTTTAGTCTATCACCATAAAATCTCCAGTTATATGCCTAACAAAACATATTTCCCTATCTATTTGCACTTGAGCCCATGAACTACATTCTCATTCATGAGATCAAATGTGATTCTTACTTTGTTGAAGAAAGCATAGCTCTCTTGGATCATTTGTTTCACAACAAAATTTAATAAATCTTGCCAAGATCAATAAGAAAATGAAGACCAAGGTTTAAATCATCACAATTATAAAATTAAAACTCTTTTAAATAATTTTAATTCTTCACAAGACTATATTTCATTGTAGGGAGAAGGACAAAGCAAACTACTCAAATTTTAAGAGGAAGATACTAAAAAACATGGATTTAAATAAAAAAGCAAGTTTGCACAATAAGAAATAGTAAAGTACAACAACTTATCTCAATCTATTCCCCAAGGAAATCATTTGAAGTTCCTTTCAATCACTTTCTCTCCTTATAATATTACTCAATTCCCTCTTAGAAATGTAATGAAGAAGAAATCTCTCACTTTTTCCCTCCTCTTACAACTCTTAGAGAAAATCGTCTTTAATCCTCTGTAACACTCTCACACCACTTAATTCCCATTAATACACACTAATGCACACTCCTTTTTCTATCAAAAAATCACTCTTATATAATGTAGGGTCGAACTCCCAAGAGTCTCCTTTGGTACCTGATCACGACTTTCTTTATACATGTAAAATGTGATGTATGTGATTATATGTTTGATTTCCTTAATAGTGATTCCTAATCTATAACGGTGCCAAAAACTTGATCCTAAGCAAAAGATATGTAAGTTTTTTATTATGAAGAAAATAAGAATATAGTTATAATATTTAAATATGGGATACTAAGCAAGTATATGTGTAGTTGTCCAGTAATATAGGACTTTTTGATTAAGCCACAAATATCGAACCCACAGAGAAACTAGCAATATGCACTTTATAAAGCTAGAAAGTTTAGATAACAAAAATCTATTTAGAAAAATTTTCTTACTTAAACTTAGAGTGTTATAATAATAATAATTAAAATTTGATTCTTTTGGTAATTTTTAATTTATGAAAATAAAGTAAACAACTAATTAACTTAACTAAATATTTGAAAGATGAAGGAAATATAAGTGAAATATCTTTTTCCTTAGCATGAATCAGTAATAAGTATATAAATTTTGTTGTAGAAGTATGTTAAATGTGTTTGTTAAATGTGTTATGTCAAATAGTGTGTTATGTCAAATAGGAGTAATAATAGTCTTTACCCATACTAGAGATACTATAAATAACATTGGTTAATCTATAGTTTGAATAGTCTTGAAGACCGGTTAGGTAGGGGAGATACTAGCTCTCACTCTAGAGGTCCTTTTTTCTCCACCTGGGGGCTAACATCTCGTATCAAAACGTAAAATTATAAATCAAATTGGGGGCTTTAGCCTATCACTCTAAAGTCTTCTAATTCTACACCCTTGAAAAGTTTATTTCCCTATTTATTTGCACTCAAACCCATGAACTACATTCTCATCCATGAAATCAATATGTAATTCTAATAACTTTTTGATGGAGATAATTCCATCTCGGATCTTACATGTTCTTACAACAGGTATTAACATCTTAATTGACCAAATCAATAAGTAAATTAAATACAAGGTTTAAAATCATCACAACTTCTTCCAACTTTGAAGATAAAACTTCATAAAACTACCTTTAAGTACTTAATTGCTTATTATTTTAAGGAAAAAGATAAAGAAAACTACTTAGAATTCATGGAGAAAACATAACCACACATCAGTTTAAAAGTAGACATCATGCACACAAACAAGAAATCTAAATTAGAATCAAATGCAGTCACAATGATAAACACTTATCTCAAGTCCTCTCCACCAAATGTCTTGAAGTTCCTTTAAATTCTCTTCCTTCATTCACAATACAAACTAACAATCAAAATAAAAAAAAAGTGGCCGGCAGTGGCTGCAGCGATAGACGGCGGCAGCGGCAGTTACTAAGGTGAATGGTGGTTGTGGATGTCTGGTAGCTGGCCTCCAGCGGTTGGCTTTGATGATCCACGACTTCTTTAATAAAAATCCAAAGGGTGCCTCAGTATCTATTCAAAATATGTCTCCATTTAATGAATCTTCTAGAAGTTGCCTCCTTTCAAAAGTCAATTGGTTGAATTTTTTTGTCCATGAACTATTTCTCACATTTTTATCAATGGTTGTAGGTTGCTTTTACCATAGGTTGCTTGAAACACCTCTTTAAAAATTCGTTTGAATTCAATAATTCATCAAATAACTACTTCTGTTGCTTAAGCGTGGGGCACCTAGCGTCTTGGGGCACCTAGCGCTTAGGCGCGTCTCTCTCTAAATAACTATAGCTAAGGTGCCAGTCTTGAGCGCTTAGGCGCCCATGTTCATTTTTGTACCTTCATCATTTTTGCTCCAAATTAAATTTTAACTAAATTCTCTTGCTCATTTCTATATTCAAAATTTTACTTCCCTAATATAATTCATATATATGATCATTTTTCTTGAAAACAAAATCAAATTTATTTTAAATACATTTGAGAACAAATAAATTTCAAGTTCCTAGAAAAATTTTCACCCCCCCAACTTAAATTTTTAATAAAATAAAACATTTAGCATCATATATAAATATTGGTAGGAATGAAAACTAAAAATAACATGCTTGTAGGAATTTTTATATCTTAAATATGCTAGTACAAAAATTAAAAATAGGAGTAAAAATTAAATTGATCAAATTTTAATTTACTTAACGTGTAGAGATTCTTTAGACTTTTATGCGGTGGAGTATAAATAAAAAAAACTAACACATTAACAAACATACATGACTAAAACATAAAGAAAAATATCTGGTAGTAAATTGAAAATTTTAAACATGCAGCTTTTAAGTAAAATTAGCTATATTCTAAACCTTCCTAAGTTCCAGAAAAAAATTCAGCACAAACAAACTAACTAAAATAAACAATAAAATTAACACAATTACTACCACAAAAACATAATAACTACTCACAAAAATGTAAATCCATCATAGTAGTGTCTACTAAACAAAGCACAACTAAAACTAACTGTCTCAACAATCGTAACTGAAAACATAACAAAAAGCACAGAATAACTGCACCATCCACAGTTCACAATAACAAGCAAATTAAAAATCAAACAAAATTATAGATCCAATCTAGTCATCCTCATCCTCTGCATCACTCTCATCACTATACCAAGTAGTTGCAAGCTCATATGATGGATATCAAGGATATTGAGGAACTACCACATCCTGATAACAACTTTTGAGGTTCTACATAGCTGAGTTGTATTCCTCCTCATAATCACTACGTCCCCTCATGTATCCATCCATATGCTCTGCAAAATGTTCTAAGTTTAACACCTTTTTAGTGGTAAAAAAGACATTATTCAATATCTTGTCCAATAGTTGTGGCTGAGAATCAAATCCATAAGTTTGACACCGTGATGTAGAAGTATGTGAAGTAGAAGCTCGCGATGTCGAAGCAGCAGAACTACAAGAAAGCAGAACTACAAGAAAATCCTGTACTAGAAAATCCGCCTTTCCATCCAAAAATGGAATGATGTAAATAATATTTCACATTCACACTGGTAATGGGCTGAGAATATCAAAGGCTCCAAAAGCCAATCTCCTCCCAACTGTCAAATCTAACTCCAACCCACTCGCATAAGGAAAAGATTAAGGATGCAAATCCCAAACCTATAGTAGTAGCAGTGACAGAAGAACTGATAATAACTCCATGAATCAAAGCTCCAATGTCGATGGGCTTGAACTACTGGTTGCAATAGCTCAGAGTTGTTTGATCACGGGTCACTTCACGGAGATGATTGGTAGGCAGCAGATGAGCAGACATAAAATAGTGTCATGTCTTTGCAGTGACATCCAACTTCAAATTAGAAAATTTAACTCTCCTTTCATTTGTGATTTTCCAAAGTCCTCTTACAGCAGTCAAAGTTGAAATAATCTTGTCTAGGTCCTCCTCAGTAGGACTATAATTTGAATAAAAACACAAAGTGCTCGGGGAAAATGATAAAACTAATTTATTAACTTAGGTGAAAAAGGCATTGTCTTCCCCCTCAACATGACTCCATTTTTAGCTTCAAGGGAATTCGTATAGAACTCCCACATAACAGAAATTACTACAACAACAGAAAAATAATAGAACCGCTCCACTGGTGGTGAACAATCAGATCTACAACAGCTCCTACCGAACTTTTAAAACACCGCTTAGGAATAAATTTTCTCGATTGCATTGCATCACATTATTGATCTTGAGCTCACGAACTGACAAACTTACTTGAATCAAATTGACCCCTTCCTTTTTTCCTCTTCATTCATGGTGCCATTTCTAAAAATTTATATAAAATTCACAATAAATTCCAAATTCATTTCTAAATCATTAAAATTAACTCCTAAAAGCATAAACTACCAAATCCATTTATTTTTCATATATTTTTCTCAAATTTTCACCATGAATAGTGATTTTCAGGTAGCTCAAGAATGTACTCAAAATACATGGTGAAAATAAAAAAATTTTACATATAAGTGAAGCTCTTACCTCAAAGATATCAAATCTAGCAATTTTTGCTCCAAACCACATGGAAATCTCCAAAATAAGTAGTGTCCTAACTCCAAAATAGCGACAGCTAAAGGAAGGGCACGACGTCGAGCAAAAATAATGTAGTTTTTTGGACTAATTTGTCACATAAAATGTTCACGAACCGATTTTTGTGAACTGGCGCTTAAGCATGAATGGTTTGGTGCTTAGGCGCCCGTCTCTCGATTTATGCAGCGCTTAAGCGCGGGGTCTTTGCGCTTAGTTGCCAGTGCACAAATTTTGATTTTTTTGAATTAAGTGAAGTGCACTCCTTGCCTAAGTCAACCAACCATACATTGTCTCATTACTCTTTAATAACTATTTTCTTCCCTCTCAATTCTTCTCTTACTCAAGATTCACTAATCTCAACTAATTCAATTCAACACAAAATAACACAAAATTTCTCACAAACAAATAATTATATTCATTCATGAATGATTAAAAACATTTTTAATACATCGATTCTTATTCCAAATAGTTCTGGATGAAAAAATTCCTGAAGACAATCACTACACAATCATCACAGTAATAACATACTAAACACATTCAACATTAACAATCAAATACTAAACACACAAACATTAAACCACAAACTTAATTCCATTCTCCATTCAGTGGAATGAATCTTGGCCTATCATTAGTCTCTCCATCATCATTTAGAATGTAAATGATTTGGAATGTAAATCTGAAAGAACAAACGATAGTTAATAACGCTGATTGAATCTTTTTCAATTCACTTATTCTTCAAATACATAGCCTTGTCCGCTTCTTCTATGAAATTTGTATGGCTAAACTGCATTTTATGTTGCCATCCCATATAAAAGTTAAAATTTTTGATGTGTAGGGATTAGATTTTATGGGACGATTTATGCCTTCATTTGGACACTTAAATATATTACTTACTGTTGATTATATGTCCAAATGGATTGAAGTTGTTGTTGTACCTAAATGTGATGCCCGGAGTGTTTATAAATTTTTAAATAAAAATATTTTTACAAGATATGAAATATCGAGAGTAATTATTACAGATGAAGGAACCCATTTTAAGAATAAGAGAATCAAAAAATTAATTAAAAAATATGATATTATGCATAGATTCTCTACTGCTTATCATCCTCAGACTAGCGGTCTAGTAGAAATATCAAATCATGAAATAAAATGAATTTTAGAAAAAGCTATAAATCATTATAAATTGGATTGGTAAGCTAGATTAGATACTGCATTATGGGCATACAAAACTGCTTATAAGACTTCTATAGGAATATCCCCACACAGACTTACTTTTGGAAAAACATGTCACTTACCAGTAGAATTGGAGCATAAAGCATTTTGGGATATTAAAAAATTTAATTTTAATCTAAAAGATGTTGGTGATAAAAGGTTATTGCAACTTAATGAACTTGAGATTATAAATTAAGCATATGATAATGCAAAAAACTATAAAGAGAAAATGAAAATATGATGTGATATGGACAAGAAGTTTTATTATAGAATACAATATTAAGGTTATTTCCAAGAAACTGAAATCCAGATAGTTAGGAACATTTAAAGTTATTAAATTCTATCATTATGGAACTATTGTTATTAAGGAATCGAAAACTGGAAAATTATTTAAAGTTAATGGGCATCGATTGAAATATTATTATGAAGGACACATACCACAATTTAAAGAAGTTTTAATGTTAAGTCAACCCAACTAAACAAATAGTAAGTCGGGCTGACGACGTTAAACCAAGCACTTTATGGGAGGCAGCCCATATATAAATCTATATATTACTATTTTGTTTAATAATTATATTTATGTATTAGGAAAAAGTAGTATTTTTAAGTCCTACAAAATTATATATATCATAAATTAAAACAAATATTGGTATTGGAGGAAAATTTGGAATCAAATTGAACAAAAAAATTAAAGACGCAAATTTGGCCTCTGGCGCCGAAGTGCCGACCTAATAAACCATGGTGCTCACAATGCCATCGGGAGAGCCGACGACATCCCGAGCAGTTTCGTACGTGCAGAGCGGATTCAACGGACTTTGACGGGATTTCTCTCCTCAATAACCACCGAGAGGTGTTTTTAAGTCCTAAAAACTGCCTTGGACGTTCAAAAACTTCCTAATTTTGAATTCCATGGCTTCCAATTCCAGAAATACTTCAAAGTATGAAGTTTTTAATAGAAGAAAGTTTATCAGTTTTGATGCTCAGAGATTATACGACAAAGTTATCACGAAGAAGAGACTTATCAAGAAGAGAGACTTTGTCAACCATGGATTGAGTAATCCAAGTTCACAGATTGAGAAAATCATTGTGCAAAGACGTTTGGAAGTTCTATGCTATGCTACCGCTGCAGTTGTAGTACTCGTAGTAAAGGAGTTTTGTTGACCTCACTTTTGGTTGAGGTCTAGAAACTTCTGCAGTAGCCTAGGTCTAGCCATAGGACTTTCCTATTGACGGTACCCTCACTATTAGAAATTCAAAGCCTTTCTTTTTACTTAACTTGAAATTCCACATATTGATCTTAACCTCTAGCATTTAGTAGGTAAGATCATTATGAGAGAATTCAAGAAGAGTTCCTATAGGATTACTTGGCTTTAGAATTGACCCTGGGTGTTGACTTGGAACTAGGGTTCACCATATCTTCACAATACATTAATCCATGGTTCATTTAGAATGGATATCTATCCAATTCTATGTGAAATGCCTAACTTGGTCTTTCGCCCCTAGGCACCTCCAAATTACCTAACTACCCTTGGGACCCAAATTTGGCTAAAATTCCCAAATTTTGCCAAAATACCCAAAATTGATCAAAACCCATTTCAAACACCTTGAATACATCCAAATTTGTCAAAACTTCCAAAAATGACCAAATTACCAA
>NW_018165321.1:0-274 GCF_001263595.1 Phalaenopsis equestris | reverse complement strand
AGCCCAATATGCTTAAAATGGGTCAAAAATCAAAAATCCACCAAATTGATTAACCAATTGACCTCAAAATGACTTTCACCCTTCATGAAAGTTATTCCTCATGATCTCGTACACCAAATGCGATATTTAATTGGGCCAATTGGCATGCCTAACCTAGCCCAAACACAAGATTTGGTCATGAACACCATTTTGGACTTATGACCAAATCCAAACAAATTAAGCTTGGTATGGTCAAAGGTGCTCTACGTTGACTCACCTTAGACCCTAGGGTTGA
>NW_018165320.1:3482-5651 GCF_001263595.1 Phalaenopsis equestris | reverse complement strand
TTGGGAGGTGACAAGTGATATCAGAGCAGATTACTTCCTGTCAGGTGTGTGAACTCTCTATAGTCTAATGAGACCCTCAGTGGAGCCGATCTATGACGAGGGTGTCAAGTGATTGAGTGGAGGAGAATGTCATGGACAAAAAAATTCATCGGCTAAGTGTATGGCTGCAAAATAGTATTTAAGTCCTGGGCTGCCCACCACTTCAAAAAACTCTTTTGAGAGATGACAAAGCACTTTGGTTTATTAAGAGCCTACTCTTATCATCCAAACAACCAACAAAATAAAAAAAAAAAAAAAAAATCACATTCATATTTACTGCTTTAGAGGAATTCCATTTGAGGGAACGTGTAAAAAAAAGAAAAAACCCCACAAAAAAAAAAAAAAAAATCACATTCATATTTACCGCTTTAAAGGAATTCCATTTGATTAAATGTGTAAAAAAAAAAAAAACCCTAGAAAATTGTCACTGAAGTGACGACAGAATACCAAGGAAACTTCCAAATGCTATTTAATGATGCCCTCGTTGATGTTTGATGTTTCACTAAATCAGAGCACATCCACTCGCCCTTCATCTTCATCTTTTTATTTTACCTAAATCCTTTTAAACACCTTTTTGATGGAAACCAACGGCAACTCAAATCAAAGAAGCAAGCAGATTACAGGCGAGGAAATTTCTCCATCATTTTACAATAATCAAAACAACCTTGCATTACATACAAAAACTCATACAATTCATTCATCAAAGAGACATCAGGTTTAAGAAATAGGAAAGAAGCAGATCTATGAGCAGATTAATCAAGCTCTGCCGATACAGTTTAGCCCCATACATCCTGTGAAAAAAATCCTCAGAAACCTTTTCTGCAACAAAAATAAAAGCAGGAGGAATTCAGAATTCAGAAACAGAGTCGACTCAGAGTTCACAAAAAGAGGGAGGGATGAATATACCCTCTTCGGCTTCTGATAAAGTAGCTCTGGTGGAATCTCATACAAGTCTTCATCTACTGCTTTAGGAGCGGCTACTGATTTTCTCGGCGGCCGAGCAACATCGCCGGAGACCGTCCCTTGTTTCCTCTGCTTCTCTTCCTTCAAGTACCCCTTCTCCTCTCCTCCATTGCCATTCCTCTTCCTCACCTGAAATCAACCACGTAAACAGAGGCAACCAATGGAGAAATAAACATAAAACCACTGTAAAGAATGACAATTCGAAACCTTCCGGCGATAAACGCCATCCTGATAAGCCAACTTCACCGGCATCGCAACCGGAACGTTGCAGAGATCTTCCTCATAACTTGCCTCTGATAAACCAGCTCGAACCAGCCCAGCTTTTCTCGCTGACTCGAAGTAGTGCGTGATGGGCATCTCGTCGCTGTAATCCCAGTTCCCAAAGGTCGGAATTTGCAACCTCTTCCTAACCTGCAGGGAACATTGTAAACCACAAACCATAACCTTTCTGCATTCCCAAAATCAGAGGACCATAAAAATCCAATCTTTGCTCACCTCCATTCCTCGAACTACAAGCGGAATCACTCCTACTCACGAAGGGCGGCCTGACAGCATCTTTATATCAAAGAAGGGTCAGAGGAAGAGGGAGGGAGAAAGTAAGAGGGAGAGAGAGTAAAAGAATGAATGGTTTGGTGGCGTTTTTATGAGGGAGACAGAATCTGGAGTGCTCTGCTTGCTTTAAGAAGTATGGCTTCGTCTTCCTCGCTACTCACAGAAGAAGGAAGGCTTCTCCTGTTCCTCTGCTCGCATCCCGAGGAGCAACACTGCAGCTTTCGTTTTTTATCTGAGGTTCGGAGAGGGCCTCCTCGGCGCGTGTTACGTGTTGAGGTTTAGAACCTCGGGTGCGGAACGGTTTCTCATGGCGAATCACGTGAAGATTGAGTGATTTTAAAACGGGGGAGAAAGGTCTCTGCCTCTATATCAGGAAACGGAGGAGAAGAAATCACCACGCAGAGTTCTTTTTCCATTTTTCTGCCATTTGCTGTGGGGATGATAAGAGATCAAATGTGGGCATCTGATAAATTTGCTTTTGGTTTCTTTCTTTAATCATTTCTACATTTGTTATCTTCTTTTCTTTCATGCATTAGGTAAAGAAAATGATTTTGTTTTCTCTGTTACGGTTGTGTTGTACTTGATTAATAGCTACTGGTATATATATATATATAT
>NW_018165320.1:0-3382 GCF_001263595.1 Phalaenopsis equestris | reverse complement strand
TTTGGCAGAAGTCAATAAACAGATTATGACTATGGATTTTAAAGTTAATTTGATTCATTTGAACAAGTTAATTCGGGGATTGGGGCGGGCTTTAGAATTTAATTATGAATTATTTTAGGACTTTTATTTTGTATATTTTTTCCCGATATATTATAAGATGCATGCATTTGGAAGTGATGTCATAAGAAAAATCCTTCAAATAAATATAAATTTTGTTGATTCCAAAAGTGTCGAGAAAACACAACTTAGGAATAGAGTGAATCAAGAATGAGGAGAAACAGTAGAGAATAGTAAAGAGTGTGTAACATTTTTACTATAAAGACGCCATATTTATAACTATAGGATCATGGTCTTGTAAAATTACAAATATGCCCCCTCATCATTAATTTTGACCTTTTGGTAAATTACAAAAATAAGACAAAACTGGTGGGAAGCTTGTCGACCGTTCGCTCCGCATTCCCTTTATCGGCACCCAATCCATAAAAAACCTATTTGACAACCGGTTCCGATAAAGTCAATCGTCTCTTTAAGGGACATGATCCTTTGATGTGATCAAAGATGGGCATCTTATTTCCAGGAATCGAAGATCTAGTTGGTGATTGTTTGAGGTATTTGTTGTTCCTCTGACATCCATTTGTCATTGATAGCTACGAACAATTGATAACTCAATCGACTATCCCTTCTTTCTGAGTTGTTTGATTGTCGTAAGATTCGTGCCGACATATTTTTTGTGTACATATTTAGTTCCTTAATTTTCTTGTTTCTAGAAAGATGTGCAACACATAAGTATAAGAGAACCTTTTTCACTTTACACAAAATATATAAAAATATAAATTAAAAGACATTATTACTCAATAACTGACTTTCATGGATTTCCATACTTATGATGTTATAAATAAGCCATAGAGCAGGAAGAGTTTGCATAATACTCTTTCCTTCTTGATCGTTGGTCCTTTTCTCTTCTTGCACTTGCTCTGTCACAATGTCCAGTGAGGGAGCTTCATCTGCTGATGAAGATGCCCTTTTTAAGGCTCTAGGTGGCATGCAGACAAAAGCCCAAAAATTAGATGTGAAGAAAAACTGGTAGGTGAAGCTCAGGTAAAAGAAGTGAACAAAAAGAGGGTTATGCAGAGGTTAGGGGCTGACAATCATGAGGATCAAATCAGATCCTCTAATTCTCTTGCTGGCTCATTGCAGGAGCGAATTCTGGAGAATACCAAAGGCCATCTTGACGATCGCCTTATTTGGCATCCGTCAAAAGTGGATGTTCATGTCGGAGGGAAGGAAAAGTTTGTCCAGACTGTTACGAGTGAGATAATTCCTCAAGGTGATATGGGGGAGGCGACGGTCGGGATGGAAGCATCGCTCGAGCTACCAAAGTGCGATATTTCTTTTATAGGTGGAGAGCTGGAGAAGAATAGTAAGGGGGCTAACTCTTACACCAAGTCTGATTGGAACCGGACCTTGGGTATGTGGCTTGAATTGTTTCTTGAATACTTACACTTCTTTCTTTTATGTAGCTATAGAAGTCCTAACAATCAATTATGTCGTTAGATACCAATGTTGATCTTTAGGATGACACGACCGTCATGGAACAAATTGTTGTGTAAGGTGTGGCTAACGCGCAACAGGATGCTGAAGATCAAAGGATAGACCAGGAGAACCTGTCTCATGGCGAAGACAAGAGTTTAAGTCGCCAAGGTTCTTCCAGCACTACAAGGGAAGAGGAGGTAACTAAGGGGTGTCGTTCTTCTTCTGAATCCCTGATGCGCCTCCTCGTGGAAATGGAGGAACATTTCACTCGTCCATGGGATACCCTTGGGGAGACAGTGATAGAGGAGTTGATGAGGTCTTGGAGAGTCGAACAGGTGGAGGAAGAGTTTGTCACTCTTTGTGAGGAATTCTTTACTTTCCAGGGGGAGATGCTTGCTGCTCGGGAGGTGATGACGCACCTCTGTTTAGAGTTGTTGGCTGTTAGAGAGGGTTCTGTTGTTTAGATGAGGGATGATCAAAATGGCCTCTTTAGAGAAGGTGGTCAATTTATGTATAAGAGATTGCTTCACCGAGGGTTTGTCTCACGCAAAGCGACAGTCGATCGTTTCGTTGGGTTTTTTCTTTCTTAGTTACTTTCAAGGGGTTTTATGTGATTTACCCTTTTTGTTAATAAATAAATAAAATGTATTATTCTATCTTTTGTCATGATAGTTTACCTTGAGTAATGTGTGACTACCATTGCATCAGTCTTGTCGGCAGCGCGTCGTCTTCCCATATATCGTACGTGTGTCTGTGTGTGTGTGTCTATATGACAGCTAGCAGGGGCCTTCATTTCCTCCTGCGACTTGCCACCTCTTCTTCTTCTTCTTCTCTTCTCCTCCTGCGTGATATTTCAAATTTCATGGCGCTTATGTTTTCCCAGGAATCGTTTGGTTCGATTCTGAATTTGGAGGTTCGGTCCTTTCCGCAGTAGATGTGAAGGATATTCAAAATCTTTAAGTTCTTGACTCTTTGATTCACATTCGGTCGGCAACCAGCCATGAGCGGGTCACAGATCACTTCTCCCCTGATTAGGTTTCTTACAAATGTCAATTCAAGATGGGCCTTTAGCTGTCACTTTATTGGGAACTATGGTCGGTTTTTAATCAATACGGGATTATTCTTGCCAAGGATTTTTCAAACTCGGTGGGTACCGCAATGACCACCGTCCTTTTTCTATCGAAGAATGAGTATCTCCTGGTCGATTGAACTATTCAACCACTTCTTTTTCTTCAAGATCAGCTGACTTGGTTACATTCAATTCGTTGTTGGCTCAAAGATCCACCTGGTAGGTCTCAAAAACAAGATTAAAGGTTGGAAAGCAAAATTCTTGCTTGGCTCCTGTGCAAGTGGTTGGGGAATTTGCACTGTTTCGGTGGAGTACAATGTAAAGAAGGTAAAAAGTTTATCGGTAACCTTCGAGACCATAAGACGCTAATTGAGGGTCAACGCCTTTCGCTATTTCAATACCTCGACCTGAAGCTGTTTGAGCAATTGATTCATTTGAACGACATAGAGAACATGACCAAAGGACTCTGGATCTCTTCTGACAAAAGGAAGATGGCTCAGGAGAAGGCCGTTGAGGAGTGAGCAGCTGTGAAGAAGTTGCAGGGAAAGGCGGCCCTCCCCTATCTGGCAAAGGGTAGGGGTCTGTCCGAATTTCTTGGGTCAGCCAACTAGTATAAGAAAATTGGCATGTATGTAAATGCCCCCAAGAATATACATAAAAATTTAACTAATATGAATGTAAATACATCAAAAAAATTGATTAGTCTGTATGTAAATGCCCTAAAAAAAAGATCTGTGTGAGAGAGAGTGATGTAGCTTTGTTTTTTCTTAAAAAAAAAAA
>NW_018165319.1:57292-59208 GCF_001263595.1 Phalaenopsis equestris | reverse complement strand
TGGCAGAAATTATGTAACCCTTTGCAAGCTGGTGGACTGGGCTTCGAAGACTTCCAACACCTGGGTTTCATAAATCTTTGCAAATTATGGATCAGATTCAGGTCCCAAGATAGCATTTGGGCAAGATTTTTAAAAGGGAAATAGTGCATATTTTTGCACCCTACTTTGGTATCCAAAGATGGGGGATTCCAAACTATGGACAAAACTGCTAAAAATTAGAAATAAAGTTGAGGAACTCTTCCTTTGGGAGCTAGGAGATGGGCATATCAACTTTTAGATAGATAACTGGGTCAGCAATGGAGAGAAACTTGAGTGCCTCACCCCCAATCCCAACTCTAATTATCTCGTCAGAGATTCTTGGTCTGATAATTAGTGGAACTGCAGACTGCTGAACACTATTCTTTCTAGTGAACATGTGAGGTGGGTTAAGGATACTCCTATCTCATCCATTTCCAAAGACAAAATAATTACTAAACAGGCTTACAATAAGAAATTATCAGCCTACATTTACCATCATTTCTTTAATTGGAATCAGATGCCTTGGGGTAAAGCCTTTTGGGGTAAATTCTTAACTCCCTCTATGTCCTGCTTCTGCTGGAGACTCTGGCATTCCTTACTTCCTACAGATGATATGTTAAAGATGAAAGGGCTGAGAGGGCCTTCAATCTGCCCACTTTGCCATGCTGCTGAAGAAACCTTGGATCACCTTTTTTTCTCATGTGCTCTCTCACAAGAAATTTGGTCAGGTTTAATCAAGCTCCTGAATATTAATAGTCGCAATGTAAGTTGGCTTAAATTCTCTACTAGCTGGGAAGAATGGCATAACAACAATCTTTGGGTGATACCCTATATTGTGGCTTGGTTCATATTGATGTATAGAAACCACAACAAATTTGATGAGAAGTTTTTAGGGTCAAAATCTGTGATTATTAATTATATCTCTTATATTCAAAAATTGATCAAGTTTCATCATTTCCTTTAATGTTACAAAGCACTGGACTCCAGGAAACAATACCCCTCTTCTTCAGTCTTTCAAACTAATCTTTTGGAGTCCTCTCTCTACTAGTTGGTTGAAGGTCAACACTGATGGCAGCGATGGCAGCTGATGGCAGCTTCTCAAATGGTAGTGCTGGTATTGGGGGAATCTTTAGAAACCTTCATGGTTCCCCCATTCTGTATTTCACTGCTCCTGCTGTGGCAATGGATGCTCTGGAAGCTGAATTCATAGCTATCTACTGGGCTATCACTATTGCTTGTTACTGCCATATGGGTCGTTTGATTATGGAAATAGACTCTACTAATTTTATTAAAATCCTTCTTCATGATGAAACCCCCCCTTGGAATTTAACCAGATGGAATAATATGTTAGTTGCCCTACTACCCAGACACATGATCAATATCAATTATATTCCTAGAGAGGGTAATCGTCCAGCTCATTGTCTTGCCTCCCAGGGTAGAAATACTGAACAGATTTTTGTTGGGCTGACACTTACACCTGAGTGCTGATGGTGACAATTTGGCACTCTATGGCAGTTAGATCCTTGGGGGGAGGTATTGAGTTACATAGTGTTAGGCTTTACTGTTGGTCATTGTGTGTAATTTCTATTTATGTGTCCATACAGATACATGAGCATCATGTGTTCCCTATTTCATTTTCAGCTTTTGGGAGGGTATATCTCTCCAACTCTTGTAATCCTCATTTAGATCATTATTAACATGTAAGGAGCCTTGTTGCTCTTTTCCTTTAATATATATATATATATATATGACCCCTCATGTATTTTCTTTTATTTTGAAGGGAAATTATCATCCCCCACTCCCTTTGTACTCACTCTGTACCCTTTTTTGCAATGTTAACATGTAAGGAGCCATGAGTTGCTCCTTTTGAAATATATATATATATATATATATATATA
>NW_018165319.1:40857-57146 GCF_001263595.1 Phalaenopsis equestris | reverse complement strand
CGGAAGATGGTGGCGGCTGGACCTAGCTTTGCTCTACTAGGGTTCTAGCTGTGATGGATCTTCTTTGAGGTGTTGTGCAGCTGGGTGGAGGAGCTAGCTTTCTCTTCAAGGTGTTTTTGTGGGTTGTGAAGGTTGTTTGGGTTTTGCACGGGAAGCCTTCTTTTGAACTTTTGTTACTGTTCTATTGCCTTGCCGGAGTAGCTTGCTGTTTTCAGCTTCACTAGCTTGGGATTTTTTGCACTGGACTGGCTTTGTCTGTATTAACTATTTGTTGGATTTTCTTTTTCCTACTCTACTTGAATCTTGGTGTTTCTGCTATTATTTTTCCCCTTAACCGAGTTCTGGTTCTTTAGCTGGTTGGGTTTTTTCCAGCTCCTGGTTTACCCCTTTGTTTTTACTGGGGCTCTTAATGGCTTACCCCATTGATGTTGAAACCAATGCCCAATGGACCAAGGAGACTTTTGCTGAAGTTGTTGGAAGTTGTTTTGATGTGCCTAAATCATTTGATCATTTGGTTTTCCCACAATGTCTTCATGATGCTGCTGCTGGGAGGGAGGTTTGCCCTTTTGTCAATCCCTTAGGAATGAAGGAAGGGGAGCCTGCCATTATCTTCTCTCCATAAAAAATTAATGATCTAAATGAAAAAATTAAGTTTACTCTAATTGGCAAATTTCAATATGGTCATCCTAAGATGGACTTGGTAAGGAAGTTTTTTGAGGATTTGAAACTTACAGGAGCATGGAGGCTTGGATTAGTAGATGGCAGACACCTGTTAATCTCTTTATTTAATGAATAAGATTATGCAAGAGTATTTTCTAAACAAACCATGATCATTAATGGTGTTCCAATGAAATTGATGAAGTGGGCACCTGGGTTTGATCCTACAAAGGAACCTCCTATTGTTCCAATGTGGTTCAAATTCCCTAACCTTCCTATTCAGTATTACCATCAAATTGTGCTCTTTAGCATCAGTAGAGTTCTTGGTTGTCCTCTGAAAATTGATGCTCCTACTTATAATTTGGCTAGACCATCTGGTGCTAGAGTCCTGGTGGAGAGGGACATTACCTTACCTGATATTGAAAGGGTGTGGATTGGAACTGCTGAAGAAGGTTTCTGGCTGAAGATAGTTGTGGAACAAAAACCTGTATATTGCCAACATTGTAAAATGTTTGGACATAATGTGGACAGGTGTTAACTTCTAGGCCTGCAAAGACAGCTGAAATAGAAGGGGCAGGGAGAGCTGATGTTGTTGCTGTTAATGCTGATAATACTATTGGGACTGTGTGCAATGGTAAAGCTGGGGAGCAGGAGGAAGATATCTGCATTAACAATAATTTGAGGGGAGCGGTAATACAAGATGATAACTTACTAAGCATTAACCCAACTAGGATTGATGACCATACAATAAACAGTTTGACAGATGTTTTAACTGAACTTTGGCAAATTCAGAGAAGTAATTAGAAAAAGAAAGGCAAGTCTGATATTAAACAGCCTTTGGAGGGCCTCTCCACTATAATTGTGGATCACCATCCTAAGACTAGGGGAAAGGGAGGACCTTTTCTCAATGATAAAGTTCCTAGTTTTGAATATTAGGTGTATTGCTCACCCCTCTTCTCTCAAGAGATTAATAAATCTTGTGAGAGTTCACAAAGTGTGGTGTTTTGCCATTCTAGAACCCTTGGTTACTAAAAATTCCAACAAAATTCAGAAAAAAATTCCCTAAATTTGCTCATTTCTCTAATTGTAATAATAAGATTTGGCTCTTTGATAGAGCTAAAATTCAGTGGTCAATTTTGCATAATCATTCCCAACTTAGTCATATTCAATTCTATATTGGAGCTCAAGTTGGCTATGCCACCTTCATCTATGCCAGCAGTCTTGCTAATAATCAAGCCACTTTATGGTCTGATTTAACTCAAATTGGGCAATCTATGAACTCCTTTTAAATTTAGGGGGGGAGGACTTAAATTGTATTTCTTCTCCTAGTAAAAGAAGAGGTGGTAGACCACCTACTGTTTCTGCCATGAATAGATTCAATGATTTTCTTTCTGAGGCTGAATTATTTGATTTGGGTTATCAAGGTCCTGATTTCACTTGGAGAAGGGGTTCCATGTGGGAAAGGCTTGATAGGATGCTAGATAATTCTAAATGGGTTCAAACCTTCCCCTTTATTATCATTTCTCATATGGCCAAGGCTGGTTCTAACCACAGGCCTCTTATTTGCTCATTTCAAAATGTTGAAAGCCCCAATAGAGCTCCTTTCAGATTCCAAAATATGTGGACTCTACATCCTCAATTTGTTGAGGAAGTAGCTAAGGTATGGAGGTCTGATGGAGAAGCTAATCACTAGAATAATCTGTGGAAACTCCAAAAGAAGGTGGCAGCACATCTGAAGAAGTGGAATTGGGACACTATTGGCAATATACATGAAAAATTGATCAATGCCCAAAGTAAAGTTATTAATTTGGAAAAGATTTTTCAAAGGGGTTTAAATTCTGAAGTTGACCTTCATAAAGCTAATGAAGAGCTTCTAATGCAAATTAACTAAATTAACTATTCTGAAAGTTTTTTGAAGCAGAAGGCTGTTGTTACCAGATTTATTGAGGGAGATAGAAAGATAGAAACTCAAGTTATTATCATGCTTGCTCTAACTTCAGAAGGAAAAATAACATGATTTTATCTATCAATGATTCTTCTGGTAAGTACTTGTCTAATGTTGAGACTATTGCCCAAGATGTTGTACATTACTTCCAAAATCTTTTTAATGATCAGTCATTTTCTAGAGCTAAAATTAATATTGAGCTCTTCTCTAATTGTCAAGAATATGTCCACAGTTTGGAACTAAATAATATTCCTTTGGAAGGATAAATTAAAGCTGCTTTGGATTCTATTAATGACCATAAGGTGGCTGGCCTTGATGGCTTCACTGCTAAGTTTTATAAGGCTACTTGGAATATAATTTGTGAGGAGTTTGTTGCTGTAGTGCAAAGCTTCTTTAAATGTATTGATCCCCCTAGGTACTTTACTGCTTCCACTATAACTTTGATTCCAAAACATTCCAGGTGGGGTGATTTCAGATGTATCAGCCTAACAAATGTTACTTCTAAAGTAATCAGCAAGATAATTAGCACCAGGCTTCAACCTCATCTTCAACAGCTTATTAGCAATAATCAGGTGGCTTTTGTGAAAGGCAGGAAAATTACTGATAACACTCTCTTGGCTCAGGAGCTGTTGCTGGATCTTCATAGAAAATGTAGAGGCAACAATCTCATCCTTAAATTAGATATCCAAAAGGCATATGATACAATTAACTGGGATTTTATCTTGGCCACTTTAAATGTTAGGGGTTTCTACGGGGCTTTTATCAATTTTATTAGAAGATGGCTTATTTGCAATAACCACTCTATCTTAATTAATGGCAAGATCCAAGGTTTCTTCACTGCTTCTAACGGAATTAATCAAGGAGATCCTTTGTCACCAACAATCTTTATTCTTGCTATGGATTATCTTTCTAATCTTCTAAATCAAATGTTTGTCTTTTCTCCTCATTTGACCTATCAGCACAGATCCAACATTGGTGTGAGTCACTTGTCCTATGCAGATGTTATTACTATTTTCTCAAAGGCTATTAAGAATGCTGTGAAGTCTCTCTATCAAGGACTTAAGCACTTTCAAAGAACATCTGGTATGCATCTACCAAATTTTTACTAGCTCACACATTCTTCGACAGATTAAGCAATGAATTGTACAACACACTGGCTTTAGCCTGGCTTCTCTACTAATCAATTATCTTGGAGTCTAATTAATTAAAGGGAGAGCCAATCAAACTCAATTCAATGGTGTTATTGACCAAATTCAGAAACAGCTTCAATGTTGGACCAATTACTTCCTCTCAAATGGAGGTAGGATCACTCTCCTTAAAAGTATCTTAACTTCCATCCCATCCTACGCTCTTCAAATGTTCATCATGAAGAAGGGGACTCAAATAAGTCTAGGCATTAGGCAAAATTTTTAATAAATTCCTTTGGGCATGACAGAAGAAACAGTTTCATTGGTTAGCTTGGGAAAAACTTTGTAAGCCTTTACATGCAGGTGGTTTGGGCTTTAAAGATTTTCAGTAAATAATTTTTATTAATCTTTATAAACTATGGATTATTTTTAGAGCCCAAGACAGTCTATGGGCACTATTTATGAAGGGGAAGTACTACAGGGCATTACATCCTAACTTGGCTAAGAAGAAATTAGGTGATTCAAGGCTTTGGACTTAATTGTTGGAGGTTAGAACTCAAGCTGAAGATTTATTTATTTGGGAGCTTGGAGAAGGTAAATCAATTTCGTGTAGAATAAATGGGTTTGGAATGGGGAGAGGCTATCTTGTGCCACCTTCAATCCCAACTATGTGACAAAGGTGAATGAATTTTGGACTGAAAATCAATGGAATTGCAATCTACTATCTACCATCTTAAATTAAGAGCAGATGTATTGGGTTAAGAAAACAAAAATCAATCCTGCACAAAAAGATAAAATCATTACAAGACAAGCCCCCTCTCAAAGACTTTTAGCTTACATTTTTCAACAATTCTATTAATGGCAGCCTTTCCTGTGGGGGAAAACTATTTGGGGAAAGTGGTTAACACCTTCCATGTCTTTTTTATGTTGGAGGCTTTGGCAATCTTTACTACCTAGTGATGATAGTTTGAAGATGAAAGGGCTTAGGGGACCTTCATGCTGGTGCCTGTGTAGTGAGGCAGAAGAAAGTTTGGAACATCTGTTCTTCTCTTGCAGTTTCTCTCAAAGAATTTGGACTGAACTTTTGATTCAACTCAACATTGATACTCTGAAAGTCAGCTGGAAAAATTTTTTGTGGTGTTGGAAGGAATGGTTGGAAGCTAAGTTTATAATCATTCCATGTATTGTTGCTTGGTTCATATGGATGTGTAGAAACCAAGTAAAGTTTGACAAAATTAATACTATGGAAAAGTCTGTGGTTTTTAATTGTACTTCCTATTTGCAAAAGATTATAAAATAAAAGAATTCTCCCAATGTTTTCCACAATTGGGTGCCTAATGAGACAAACATAAAGCTTTGCAAGCCAACTTTGGTCCTTTGGACCCCCCCTCCTCTAGGGTGGTTGAAGGCCAATTCTGATGGTAGTTTCTCTAAGGAGGCTGCTGGTGTTGGAGGAATTGTTAGAAACTCTCAAGGAAAGTGTATTTTTTACTTCTCCTCTCCATCTTGGGCTAATGATGTCATTGAAACTAAGATGATAGCCATTTACTGGGCTATCTGCCTTGTCAATCATTGCAACATCACAAATTTTGTGGTAGAGTCTGATTCCATCAGCTGTAGCAGAATACTAAAACAAGAAGAAGATGCCCCCTAGAATAATGTTAGATGGAACAATAAAATTAAGAGTTTGTTGAACAATGTTTAAGTGAAATTCCAACACATCCTTAGAGAAGGCAACAATCCAACACACAGTTTGGCAATAAAAAGGAAGGAAACAGTAGTGATTTCTGTAGGAACTATACCTCCAGCTCAATTAGCTCTCCTTCTACATGGGGACAATTTGTCCATTCCTTATCTTCATTGTAGGGATTGATCTCTCTATATATATATGTTGGTATATATACATATCTATATATGCACCTACACCTTTTTGTAAGTTGATTTATATAAACTAACATTATGGGTCTGTCATGGGTGGTCTGCCCACTTATTTTGTTACT
Source organism: Phalaenopsis equestris (assembly GCF_001263595.1). Lineage (NCBI taxonomy): Eukaryota > Viridiplantae > Streptophyta > Magnoliopsida > Asparagales > Orchidaceae > Phalaenopsis > Phalaenopsis equestris. The sequence continues at coordinate 51,417 of NW_018165319.1, read as the reverse complement.
CCCTTTTTTAGATCAACATGTAAGGAGCCATAAGTAGCTCTTTCTTTCAAATAAATAAATAAATAAATAAATAATATGTTGACGGACAAATTCCTCTATCTATTATATATGATTAGATAGGGTTTAGAATAAGCTCAACTTCAAAGTTCCCTATAAGGGCACACCCCCATTGTTAATTACATCTTACAAATTGAAAGTTCCTGAGAAAACTCACGATTTAGATCAAAACTTATTGTATTTATGAATTTCAATATTTAGGGTTTTCAAGGGGTGAACGAGGAAATATTAAATGGGAAAGATCAAATAGGAACAGTTACTTTCAAAAATCAAAGGGAGAAAACTAGGGGATGTCACGGATCCTGAGAACCTCAGTGACTTCCCAAGTTATAATATTGTTTAACTTCAATTTTGATAAAATGAAATCATGTGTTTCATCCCGCCAATTATTATTATTTAGGGTTAACAATTGAATGACACGGTCATACAAATGGCCTAAGATTGAAGGATTTATTTCGTAACGAACAACAATCTCAGAGCCTAAAGTGGGTTAGGGTTTATATTACACAACATGGCTGATATAAGTTGAGAATTTAAGTCATACTAGGTGAGCTACCTCAAAACCGTATGGCTTTTTATTTAATTTTAAGGAAAAGTTTTGTTTTTGTAGTTATGTTTTCTTTCTTGAAGTTGTTCTCATGTACATCATGTCGCCTACAGGGTTAGCTCCAAGAACCTCATGGAAGTGAAGTGAGAACTTATAGTTTTACAATTTAACTGACAAGTTTTGTTATTGTTATTTTTGTTCAATTGTTTTTAAGTGAAGAAGTTTAATTTAATTTGAGTGACACCGATTAGAATCCTATGGTTTCCTCATTCCGACACCACTATTTTCTCTTGATTTTACTTAGTCTAAATAAGTTATTAACCTCATTTAAACCAGAGAAATCTGATCCACCTAAAAATAACCTGTTATTAGTGCATATTTTATAGGCATTTTATGTACATTTTTTATGATATTGCACTTTAAATGATGGTATTTTGTATGTTTTCTATTTCAGGTACTAAGAATGGACAATTAGTGGAAATGAGGGAAAAATAAAGAAAATATGGCAAATATATGTGGTGATATAGCGCCACCCCTAGTGCTAATAACGCCAAAATCCAGTCGGATGGGGGCTATAGTGCCAGTAACTACCTTTCAAGAAGATCCATTGAATTTGATTGAATTTTGGAGGAGTGTTTGAAGAAGCCCTTGTTTTTTTTTTTCAATTAAATAAGAATGATTTGGAGAAATTTAGAGACCTTTTGGAACCTCAAAACTTCAATTGGCTTGTAATAGTTAATTAGGGTTTTCATATTTGGTGTTTAAGTGTAAGTTTGAGTGTGTTATAGTGTGAAAAATTTTGGAGATTACTTAAAGAAAACTCCAAAAGTTTACCTGGGGCAAATACATAAGGTACTTTGTATTTTTTTTTAAGTTTTTTTTTTGTAAGACTTGGGTTTCAATGCAAAATTATTATTACTTTTTTTAATCTCCATGAATTTTGAGTAGTTCCCTTTCTTTTTCCTTGCATTTGGGAGTTTATCTTTTGTGATGAGAATGATTTAAAGATTTTTTTTACTCTTAAAAATTGTGATGATATTTTCACTGAATCTTCATTTACCTTACAAATTGGCCACTTGTGAGGTTAAAATCCATTGAGAAACGTAATGACCTTGAAGACTATGATTTTACCCAACTAGTGGAAACTACACTTCATTCTTCGCATAGCCATGGCGATCACCTAAGGGGGAGTGCAAATAAATAGGGAGATAAGTTTTGATGGGCGTAAAATTGGTTAGTGATAGAGTGACATTGTAGATTTTTATGAATTTGGTTTGAGGTTTTGTACCCTGACACTGGGAATCGACCATCATAGTGGCATAGGCTTAAGAGAATCGATAGGTGAGATATTAAGGAATCGGCCTTAAGTTAGCCAATGTTCTATACTAACACCGAGAGGGAGTAAAGAATAAGGCATGCTTCTATTTTTCACAATACATCAATTTTGTCTTAAATCACTTGAATCTTACAATGGTTAAAATCTCTTTGCAAGGAGAAATCTTTTCCATAATATACAAACTCGCTATTGTATTTTATTATGTTGTTACATTTAGTTCTTACTTTTTTTTACTATTTAGTAGTAATTTTTAGTAAGCATATCATTTTGGACCTCTTATCTATTAATTTGCAATTTAAATAGAAATTTTCTAAGTTTACTTTTAGATTTACTACTTTCATTGTGGGTTTGATACTGGGGTTTTTAAGGAAAGTCCTATACTACTTGAAACTATATTATACTTATGTAGCACCCATAGTGTAAAACTTTATGATATAATTCATAAATCATTAATTTTTTTCACACTAGCCGCTAAATATAATTCAAGAGATTTTTTCTGGAAAAATTTTAGAGATTAAAAATACATGTAATTGCGAGTTGATTCAAGCTTTGGCGTCATTGCCAGGGATTGCGGCATAACTTTTTGACTTATAATTTTATTTGAATTGTAAATTTAAAAATTAGAAAATTTTTAAAAAAACTTTAAAAATAAAAAATTAGAATAATCGGAAAAGTTTTATTAAAATTAAAAATTCTAAAATAAATATAATCATTTTTTGTGTGCTACTTTATTTTCTGTAATTTTTTCACATTTTATATGCATATTTCTGGTTTTATAAATTTAGTCTCTTATGATTCTGAATTGGAACAGACTATTAGAAAATTTCAAAAATAAGGAAGACTTCATAATTCTCATGAAATGGCTAACATATCGCAAAATAATATTTAAATTCAAACTGCTAAAAATGAACATCATTATTTACAAAAACCTTTAAGGGATTAAGCAAACCCTACATTAGATGAAATTCATTTATGCAGTTAAACATTGTTATAGAGGCTAAATCATTTGAACTTAAACCTTCAATTATACAAATAGTACAAAATAATCAGTTCGGAGGAAATCCATCTGAGGATCCCAATTTACATTTAGCTAGCTTTTTAGAACTGTGTGCTACATTTAAATATGATGGCATATCAAATGATGTTGTTATACTTATACTTTTTCCTTTTTCTTTAAGGGATAAATCTAAGATGTGCTTAAATTTGTTAGCACCTAGAGCTATTAGAACTTGGGGTGATTTAGGTCAAAAATTTTTGGCTAAGTATTTTCTCCCTTCAAAAACTATGAAGCTTAGAAATGATATTACTTATAATACTCAGTATGAAGGAGAGTCAATATATATAACTTTTGAAAGACTTAAGGAAATCCTTAGAAAGTGTCCACTTCATGCTTTATCAGACTGGTTAATCATTCAATCTTTTTATAATGTGTTAGAAGGATCCCTTAGGTCTAATATAGATGCTGCTATTAGAGGTTCATTAATGTCCAAACCTTTCGATGAAGCTTATTCATTAGCCTTCTAATAGGTTAAATCCTAAGAAAGTAGCCAGAAGTCATGATAACGATGTTGTTTCAAAGATTGCATGTCAAGTTGCTGCCTTGTCTAAGAAAATAGACCAGATTGCCATAAATTTCTCTCCAACACCCCAAATGGTTGAAGAAAATTGATTAAGACAAATGATTGATTTTCAAACTTCATTGGAAACTATAAATGCTATCAGCAGGCCTAATAACCCATATTGCAAGTATTACAACCCATGTTGGAAAATCCATCATAACTTCAATTGGAACAACCAGGGTAGTGCTAACTTTAGACCCACTTATGCTTTTGGATTTAATCAAAAAATTAAGAAGAAGAAGTAGTTTATAGAAAAAGTGGTGTTGCAGATGGGTAATCATTTACAAAGTCAAAGTGCTACTATTAGAAATATGGAGAATCTACTGGGACAAATTGCTAACGCACTCAGAAGAAGGCCTCAAAGAATACTTCCAAGTAATGTAGAGATCAATTCTAAAGACAAAAGTAAAAAACCATGGCAAATTAAAGTGGTCTAACTAAGGAGTGGAAATGAACTAAATTTTAGACTTCAAAAAGAAATTGAATTTGAAGAATTTGAGAGACCCGAAGAAATTATTCTAAAGGAAGCAAAAAAACCTAACTCTCCAACTAAAATTAATGTAGAAAGATCCCCTACTCCTTTTCCTTAATGTTTTAAGAAAAAAAAGTTAGATCAACAAATTATTAAAATTTTTGAAATAATTTAGAAGCTTACCATTAATATCCCTTTTGCCAAGGCTTTGGAACAGATGCCAAGTTATGCCAACTTTATGAAAGAGGTTTTGAATAAAAAGTTGAAGTTTGTAGATAATGAGACCATTGCACTTAGTGAGGAATGTAGTGCAATAATTTAGAAAAAGATTTCTTGAAAACTCAAATATCCTGGTAGCTTTACCATACCTTGTGCAATTGGAGAAAAATTTTGTGAAAAAGCTTTTTGTGATTTAGGAGCGAGTATTAACCTTATGCCGCTATCTATATTCAAAAGGTTAGGTTTAGAAGATATTTCTCCCACTACTATAACCCTACAATTAACGGATTGATTTATCACTAATCCTAAAGAGGTTATAGAAGATGTGCTGTTTAAAGTGTAAAAATTTATCTTACCTATTGATTTTATCATATTAGATATGGAAGAAGATAAAGAAATTCCTATTATTTTAGGGAGAACTTTGATTTCTACTGAACGAGCAATGATAATGTGCAAAAAGAGGAATTAATAATGAGAATGAATGATCAAGAAGTTATATTTAATGTGCATAAGAAAACAAAGTATCCTGATGGAAAATGTTATATAATGAATATAATTGATAATATGATTGTTAATTGATCTGACTTTTTTGTTGCGATAGATTGTGTAAAATTTAATTAAATATAATAAATTAATTTTCGAATTCTATGCAAGTATACATATCGTTATCTAGTAATAATGGACTTTCTATTTATGCCCCAAGTATCGATCCAACGGGGAAGGTTTAAATTGGAAATGACAAATTTGCTAGGAAATTCAGAGAAAGTCAATTGAAATCACTGTCACTAATTTCACTTGTTGAGTTGTAATCAAAATTAAATTTCTAAACTATTATCAAATCAAATATGCAAAATTTTAAATAGTAAATACTAATATATTAACTATGTTTATGTAACGGAGATTCTTATATGAAAAAACATCCTTCCCACTACAATGAGGCTATGGTAAAATGAGATGAGATAAATGTTCATAATATGTATTGTGCCAAATAGAAGGAATTTTAATTCTCTACCCTGATACATTGCATAGAAATCAATTGCTAATTGTTCAGTCCCTAAATCCGTGGGTAGGCTAGGAGGATCCCGCCTCCCACTCCAGAGCTCCCACTTCCCTTCACCTGAAGGCTAGTTCTCGCTTCAGTTTTTAAATACTAAGACTGACTTGAAGACTTTAGTTTGTCACCCTAAAGGTTATCCAATTCTACACCCAACAAAGAATATTTCCCTATTTATTTAAACTTAATTCCATAAATTATATTCTCCTTTACGGAATCAAATGTGATCTTTACTCTATTGTAGAATGCATACTCCATTTTCTGGATCATATGTTTCACAACACATTTTAAAAATTCAGTTGTCCGGATCCGGATCGAAAAGTAAATTAAGTTTGGAGTTGAAAAATCATCACAATTTATTTTACAATTTAATATTGGCACTTTTATATTATCTCTTTATTTCACCATATCTCAGAGTTGGGAAGAACTACTTAGACTTTATGAGAAAGAAATAACAAAACACGAATTTCATATATAAAAGAAAGTTCATACAGCACTAATAAACAAACAATACTTTTCTGAAAACTCTTTCTCAAAGCAATTCTTTTGTAGCCCTTCCTTAGAAATGCAGGAAGAAGATATCTCTCACTTTTCTCCTCCTCCAACACTCTTACAGAAAGTTTCACACTAACTCTCACCATAATAACTCTAAACTATGAAAATAAAATCACTAATTGACTCCAATATGGAAGTGGAATGGAATGATGTGGTGTGAAAAAGAAAGTAGAGGAGTAAAAAACATAGAGGAGCCCATGTTTTGATGAAATTCGGCCCCAAATAGAGCCTAAGGCCCGTTCTTCAAGAGGTGCCTCCAAAAACTCTTCAAAAAGTCGTCCAAATACATCAAAACTACTAGAAACGGGGTCTGCACCGCCTTTGGCGTCGTCGGCACTGGTCTGGCGCTATCGGCGCTAAGTGAGAAATCTCCAAGTTAATTTGTTCTGCGCCGTCGGCGCTGCCCTCGGCACAGCCAGCGTTGAGCATTTCTTCAAAAAGGTCATTGTGACTCCAAATTTCATCCATTTTTCTTTCTTTTTGCTTTAAGCCCTAATAATCAACAACCTGCAAGAACACATCAAAGACTTTTCATTAAAGCGTAATATCACTAAAAATAGGTATAAAATATGGGTCTAAAAATTCATATATTATTAGTATATTAGGAGGGGCACTTCCCCTTTCCTCCTCACATAAGTTTCCCCCCACCCCCTCCCACCTCCCCTTCATGAAATATCCAAGCCCTCTCCCCCATGCTCAAACTAGTCATTCGAGTCCACCCAAAGCTCCCTTGAGGTCAAACCCATCCTCCTAGCCACCTTGGACTTGAGCTAGCCACTTTACCAAGGGGTTAAACCCAACCCAAGCCAACTTTGCCTAACCTTTATTTCTCCCTTGATCTTTGACCATGAGCCCTCTTGAGACCAAATTGACTTTACCTCACAGCCTCCCTGACCTCTCTCAATGTGGAGGTGACCACACCTTCCCTGACCGGTCATTTAGCCACAGGAAAACACCAAATCTGATAGTCTCTCCAAGGGTTAAACCCAAAACTGGGACCCGTTGATGTGGCTCATCTCCATTAGCCGTTGAAGCTCTTCTTCCCTCCATCTCAGCCTCCCATTGGACACCCTATCTTGCCCTGTTGGCCACCATGGCCATGGCTATAAATTAAGCACCTCCCATGACCAAATGAAGGAGAGTGTTCAAACCTTAACAAAACTCTGCCACCATAACATCCTTCTGAAGCTCATCCCCACTGTTTTCCAGCTTTCATGCCCACTACATTGCTCTAATTTTGAGTTCAAAATTCAAGGGCTTTTCATGGTGATACCTCAATCCTCATCAAAATCCTAAATTGATTCACTCCTGACTTCTCTAGGGCAAGAGAGGAAGTTCCCCATTAAAATTGACGCTCCTCGAGCCCTCTGTACCAGACCTTGACCATGGCCGCACCACCCTCTGATGGAACTCCTACACAAACCCAACCACATATTGAATTGACACTTGAAGGACGTTTGTGGGACTCCAGCGAAGCTTCTACAACCATCTGATTGAGTCCACACCTCTCGGACCAAGGTATAGCTCAAAATTTCCCATTTTACTCTTGGTTTGAGCGTCCGGATTTAGATACTACATTTAACATAGAAAGGGGAAAGTTAACTTTAACTCCATTTTTTTTTTATTTTCCAAGCCCATTTCTCACTAGTAAGAAAAGAAATAACTTTATCTAAAGCCTGATCTATAACAGGAAAAGAATGATATTGGCATCTATACACATCTTTTACAAAATAAAACTCACTTTTTTTGGAGTAAATTCTACCCTTTTTCCACGAAAAAATACATAATCATCAGAATCTTGAGGAAGGTTGGCATAAAATTCCATTACAATCCCAACTATCGCATCTACAGTGAAATAGTAAAAGAATTTCCCACTATCGAGCAATAATCAAACGTTCAACTTCTGCTCCTATATTTTTAAAACCTCGGTCTTGAATTTCTTTTTTATTTTCACAAATACTATGAAATCAAGCACTGGCTCTAAAGCTAACAAATCTCTGCTCGTCATATTCTACTTTCCTTTTGCTCGATCTAGGTGCCATAAGAAATCTAGAAAATTTTAAAAAACTCGAATAAATTCTAAAATTCCAAAAATCAAAATATAAAACATTTTAAACTTCAAATCACTAAATAAGTGTTCATCACCAAAGGATTTTCTAAAAATAACTCAAAATAAATTTCATATTTTTTGATCCATGCAATATGAGATAAATTCTTGTTGAAAATAAAAAAATTTTGGTTTAAAGTGTAGCTCTTATCTAGAGAAGATGAAATCCAAAGTCTTTTAGCCTTAAAATCGCCTCAAATCTGACCACAATCAAGCCCTAGCAGCCTTTGATTTTGTAGCCTTAAACTAAAGGTTGAAGATGACATAAGCGTAAAAACGGTGCCCATAGTAAAAATTACAAATTTGTAGGGGTTAAAATCTGTTGTCTGGTCCAGGGGGGCTGAAAAATTCTATATATTGATTTTTTTTTATTTTTCAATTTACTATCAACTTACTCTAAAAATTTTTAGTAATTTAAAGACAAATTCTTATCTAACAATAATCCACAAAACAAAACATTTCACAAACACCAATTTTCACAAACAACAACAACAAACTAACTTTTATATATGAAAGTACACTTTTTACAAACACAATTTTTACTTACACAATCACACATATCAAACAAACTAATTATAAATCAGCGTCCAAATCAAGCCACAACACTAAAAGCTGTCGCAAAACTATACACACAATCGAAGTTCATAAATCTAAAGCAAAAAAGCAAACCAAACCAAATTAAATCCACACAATTAAACTAAATATATATAATGTTCTAAATTAGAGAGAGAATGTAAAAGTCTTCAATTGTTATGCCTCTTCTTCAGTGCTTTCTCCTCCTCTGATATCTCCCATAGATTGGTAATGAACATATAAGCTGTAGAAGGATCGGTACGAGAATTGATCTGTTAAATTTTTTTCGATCCACACATTTTCTTTAAACATCCAAACTAATCCTGCTTTAAAAGTTTTAGTGTGATCAAAATTTTCTTTCATTCTTCAATCTAGTTGATCAAAAAGGTATTTAGGATCTCCTACTTCATTCATAATACTCTGAAGTTCCCTTTTAATTTTCTTCAATTTCTTTTCCAAAGAAAGGGAACTTCAAACGGTTGGTCGTATTAATGGAGTTGAAGCTTGTGAAGATTGATCTATAATGGCTTCTAATACTTCATTTCCATTTCAACAATAATTCTCATCTATAGGATTCATGGGCTCTCAAGGTAATAAAGTCCTTTCCCAACTTTCATATGGAACTTTTGCTTGGCTGCAAATAAAAATGATGGTAGATGGATGCCCAAGTCCATAACTTGGTCCATTAGTAAGGACGCCCATAATAGATTCAAGTATAATAGACCTTATATCAATGGGTTTTTCCATTTGAATGCAGTAATTTAAAATAGCACATTCTTTGGTAACTCTACTAGTTTTCATAGTAGGGAGTAATTTTGCAGCAACAAAGAAATGTAATTGCTTGGAAATTGGATTAAGTAATGAAGTGGAGAAACTAACATATCCTTCATCTCGTACCTCCCACATATCACTTTCATTCATCAGAAGATTATACACGTCTTGCATCAAATCTCATGTAAGAATGAAATTTGTATAATGACGGATTTGAATGTTGTCTATCATATACAATTCATTAATTCTTGGAGGATTAAATGGTACAGCCTTACCTCGTATGAAGACAACACCTTGAGTAATTCTATGTAGGTTTGTATAAAACTCTTTCACCACAAATACGACAACCGCAAACGTAGTGTAACACGAAACTTCCGAAAGCATTTGTAGAATGATTTTATCAATCGGACCAGTAGGATTGATCACTCCATGATTAACAAATCCTCTTTCCTTGATCAATCTCCTCTTCGTAATAACTTTATCGTATAATCGTTGTGCGTTGAAACTAATAAAATTTCTTTTGTTGAAAACTCCATACCTCAAAGTACTTCTGGAATTGAAAGCTATGGAATCCAAAAAAATGAAGTTACTAGGTGTCCAAGGATGTTTGTAGGCCTTTTTAAACTCGTCGCTATAGTTATTATGAAGCGAAATCGTGCCAAGACCTGCCAAAAGTCATCTAAAACCATGCAACCGCCCTCGCCGCTGTCAGCGCTCCCGATTGGCGTTGTCGGTGTTGATGTTCGTTATTTAGGGCGTTGTCGGCGCCAGTGGTCAAAATTGCGATTTTCATTTTTTTTATTCAATTTGATTCCAAATTTTCCTCTATTACTAATATTTGACTTAATTTATAATAAATGCAATTATTTAGGATTATTATCTACTAATATATAACACACTTAAATAACTAAATAGTAATACATAACAATATAAGTATGGGTTGCCTCCCACAAAGCGCTTGGTTTAACGTCATCAGCCCGACATACCATTTGTTTAGTTGGGTTGACTTAACAATAAAACTTGTTTAAATTAAGTTATGTTCCCTTCATAATAATATTTCAAATGATGCCCATTAACTTTAAATATCTTTCCAATGTTAGGATTTTTAATAACAACAGTTCCATAATGATAGACTTTAATCACATTAAATGGTCCAACCATCTAGATTTTACTTTTCTTGGAAACAATCTAAATCTTTTATTATATTGTAGCACTTCTTGTCCAGGTTCAAATTTCTTCTTAACAATCTT
>NW_018165319.1:39093-40462 GCF_001263595.1 Phalaenopsis equestris | reverse complement strand
TTGATTAATTTTTTTATTCTCTTATTTTTGAACTGAGATCCTCCATCAGTAATGATTACTCTCAACATTCCATATCTTGTAAAAATATTTTTAATTAAAAATTTAGAAACACTTCGACCATCATATCTAGGCACAATGATAGCTTCAATCCACTTAGAAATATAATCAACAGCAATTAATATATATAAATTTCCAAATGAAGGCATAAATGGTCCCATAAAGTCTAATCCCCACACATCAAAAATTTCAACTTCTAATTTGTAATTTAGAGGCATTTCATCTCTTCTGGAAGGAAATATTTCCTACTTGTTGACTTCTATAGCATTTTTTAATATATTCATTAACATCTCTAAAAATAGGAGGACAATAAAATTCAGCTTGCAAAACTTTATATGCAGTTTTATTTATTCCAACATGTCCTCCAAATCTAGAATCATGGCATCTTTCAATTATCTGTTGAGTTTCTTCATAAGGCACACATCTTCTAATAATTAAATCTTTAATTGTTATATAAATATGGATCATCCCAAAAATAGTCTTGCAAATCATAGATAAAATTTCTTTAATGGTGGATTCTTGTTATCAGGTGGTAGAATGTCACTTACAATATAGTTTACTATATCATCACACTACGATACATCCATTTCATCAATACTATATAAATGTTCATCAAGGAAATTTTCTAAAATTTCATTTGCAAAATTAGTTAATATTTCTATTTCTATTGTAGACAAGTGATCAGCTATTTGATTATCATTTCCCTTTCTATCTACCACAGTAAAATCAAACTCTTGCAAGTATCCATCTAATAATCTTGGTTTAGCATCCTTCTTTTGCATCAGGTATTTAATAGAAGAATGATCTATATGCACTATACATTTAGTTCTAATTAAATAAGATCTAAATTTATCATAAGCATAAACAATAGCTAATAACTCTCTTTCAGTAGTACTATAATTAATTTGAGCATTATTTAGAGTTTTACTAGCATAATATATAACTTTAAAAACTTTGACGTGTCTTTGTGTTAATACAGCCCAAATAACATAAGCACTAGCATCGCACATTATTTCAAATAGTTTCTCCTAGTCAGGTGGTACTATTATAGGAGCAGTGATTCTTTTTCTCTAATAATTCAAATGATATTATGCATTCCTCATTAAAATCAAATTTTGTATCTTTTTATAAAAGTTGGCAAAGGGGTTTAGTTATTTTTAAAATAAATTTTATTTAGCGCCTTTAAAAACCAGCATGTCCTAGAAAACTTCACACCCCTTTAACAAAATTGGGACGTGGTAAATTTTCTATAACTTGGATTTTTGCAGGATCTACTTCCATGCCTTTTTCAAAAATTTTATGCCCAAGAACA
>NW_018165319.1:34650-39074 GCF_001263595.1 Phalaenopsis equestris | reverse complement strand
CATAAATACTTTCATTCCATGCTCTATAAAATTGCTAAAAATTGACATCATGCATCTTTGAAATGTTGCAGGTGCATTGCATAGTCCAAAAAACATTCTACGAAAAGCAAATGTTCTATATGGGCTTGTAAACGTTGTTTTCTCTTAATCCTCTACTAATAATCAAATTACTGATCATCTGTTAAGTCCTAAACAGGAAAATAAAAATATGATTTAAAAAATGAAATTAATGAGAACTTTTTTGATGAACAATTAAATGCGATTAATGAATGGCAAATTCTGAAGTATGCTAATATAATGAACTACTTAGTTAGTAATATTTTACCAAAAGTAAAAGTTCATTTATGAGTCAAAACTTTACTTTTGGGATGACCCTTATTTATATAGACAATGTAAGTACTTAATTATTCCAAGATGTGTACCAATAGAAGAAACTCAATAAATTATTCTAAAATGTCATAATTCGAATTTTGGTGGACATTTTGGAGTAGATAAAACTACAGTTAAGATTTCACAATATGAATTTTTTTGGCCAACTTTATTTAAGGATGTTATTAATTATTTAAAAATATTTGATCGATGTTAGAGAGTAGACAATGTTTCTAGAAGAGATGAAATGCCCCTAAATTTTACTCTTGAAGTTGAAATTTTTAATGTTTGGGGATTAGATTTCATTGGACCGTTTGTACCAAATTTTGAAAAAATAATATCTAAATAGCTGTGGATTATGATTCTAAATGGATTGAAGAAGTTGCTTTACATCACTGTGATGTTAAAAGTGCAGCAAAATTTTTAAGAAAGAATATTTTCACAAGATTTGGAATGCTAGAAGTTATCATTACAGATGAGGAAGTCATTTCAGGAATAGAATGATTGAAACATTAACTCAAAAATTTGGGATTAAACATCATACTCGACAGCTTATCATCCTCAAACCAGTGGTTTAACAGAAGTATCCAATCCAAAAAATAAAAGAATATTAGAAAAAATTGTAAATTCTAAAAGGAATTATTGGTATGCTAGACTTGATAATGCTTTATGGGTCTATAAGACTGCTTATAAAACATTTATAGGAATGACACCTATTGAGCTCACTTTTGGTTGAGGTTTAGTTTTTCCTCTTTAGTAGCCTAAGTTCTAGCCATAGGACTTTCCTATTGACTATTCTTAGAAAACTAGACAAGGAACCCTCGCTATTAGAAATTTCAAACTCTTCTCTACTCAACTTGAAGTTCCACATATTGGTCCTAACCTCTAGCACTTAGTAGGTGGGGTCACTATGGGGGAAACTCAAGATGAGTCACCTATAGGACTGCTGGGTCTTAGGGTTGCCCCTGGGTGTTGGTTTAGGGCTAAGGCACTTATTTGTAATCACTTGTACTCACAATACCGAGAACTTCTAGGGTTTGGTCCCTCGATACTTTTGGGAGACACCTGTAGGTGGTTCCTTAAACCCACTAGCCCTAGGCTAGGGTTTAGCTAAGACCACTACATAGAGGTCCCAAAAAGGGGTTTCCATTGGTCCATGGCTTATTGATGGTAGTTGGCACTCCAACTCTACCAAGATACCCAACCTACCCTTTTGAAACTCCCCGAAATTACCTAGATACCCTTGGGACCCCAAATTTGGCCAAAATTCCCAAATTTACCCAAAATATCCAACCAGATTCAAAAATCAATTCAAACACCTTGAAAACACCCAAACTATACAAAATCCCCAAGTTGGCCAAATTACCAAAATATCCCTCTTTGGCTCAAAATTCCAAAAATTCTATAAAATCCCAAAAATTTCCCAAACCTTCTAAATATTCTCAATTTCATTTTTCTCAACTATCACATGACCCAATTTGACCAATTTAACCATCTTTGATCAAAATCCCCAAATTACCCTTTAAAGGCCCAAATTTACCCCAAATCACTCCAAATGTCCATCAATTTGATCTCAATATCCCCAAAATTCAACCATAAACTCAAATTTACCTTCAATATGACAAAAAAAACCAAATCCAAGCTCATTTGACCCATTCTTTGAGCCTAATTTTGATTTAGATCAAAACCCCAATTTTGGGACCCCAATTTTGGTCCCATAACTTGATTCCACCAAATTGAACCCATAACCCACTCAATTGGCCACAATTTGTGTTGAAGAAGCTTCTGTGTTGAAAAAGCTTCATAGCATTCCCACAAATCAAAATTGAACTTGAATTTGCCTTGGTAAGACCTCAAGTTCATTTGATTTCAACCTAAGAACAAAAGCCCAAAATTTATCCCAAATTGGCCATGTCCTCAAATTTCATCAAATTGAGGGCCTTAACCCCAAAATTTCCACTCCATCCCCTCATAAAAAATCTTCACAACACCTCCCTTGATCATGTGGACCATTTTCTTTGGACTTAGCCCAAGGCTAGCCCAACCTAATTTCTTACTTGTTGACATCTATTTCATTTTTTAATATATTCATTAACATCTCTAAAAATAGGAGGACAATAAAATTTAGCTTGCAAAACTTTATATGCAGTTTTATTTATTCCAAAATGTCCTCCAAATTTAGAATCATGGCATCTTTCAATTAGCTGTTGAGTTTCTTCATAAGGCACACATCTTCTAATAATTAATTCTTTACATTGTTATATAAATATGGATCATCCCAAAACGAGTCTTTCAAATCATAGATAAATTTCTTTAATTGTGGATTCTTGATCTCTTAATATCTCGTGGTAGAATGTCACCTACATTATATTTTACTATATCAGCATACTATGGTACATCCATTTCATCAATACTATATAAATGTTAATCAGGAAAATTTTCTAAAATTTCATTTACAAAATTAGTTAATATTTCTATTTCTATTCTAGACAAATGATCAGCTATTTGATTAGCAGTAAATAATTTTTTCTTTAATAATTCAAATTCTATTATGCATTCCTCATTAAAATCAAATTTCATATCTTTTTCGAAAAGTTGGCATAGGGGTTTAGTTTTTTTTAAAAAAATTTTTCTTTAGCGCCTGTAAAAACCAACATGTCTTAGAAAACTTTTAACCCCTTTAACATTATTGAGAGGTGGTAATTTTTCTATAACTTAGATTTTTGCAGGATCTACTTCCATAATTTTTTTAGAAATTTTATGCCCAAGAACAATACCTCTTGCAACCATAAATTGAAATTTTTACCAATTTAAGACTAGGATGATTTTTTCACATATCTCCAGAACTTTTTCAAAATTATTAAGGCATAACTTAAACGAAGTCCAAAATACAGAAAAATCATCCATAAATACTTCCATTCCATGCTCTATAAAATTGCTAAAAATTGACATCATGCATCTTTGAAATATTGCAGGTTCTTTGCATAGTCCAAAAGGCATTCTACGAAAAGCAAATGTTCTATATGTGCTTGTAAACATAGTTTTCTCTTGATCCTCTAGAGCAATTAGAATTTGGTGATATCCAGTATATCCATCTATAAAGAAATAGCAATTTTTCCAAGCCAATCTATCCAACATTTGATCTAGAAAGGGCAAAGGAAAGTGATCTTTTCTTATTGTCATATTTAGAATTGTCATATTTAGTTTTCTATAATCAATACAAATTCGCCAACAAGTTACTTGTCTTATTGGTATTAATTCATTTTTCTTGTTTTCATCAACAATCACTCCTCCTTTCCTTGGAACACAGTGAATTGGGCTTACACAAGCACTATCTGAAATAGAATATATAATTGCAGCATCAAACCACTTTAAAATCTCTTTTTTAACAACTTCTTTCATTATTCGGTTTAATCTTCTTTGAGGATCCAATTTAGGCTCATATTGTTCATCTAATAAAATTCTGTGCATACAAATTGAAGGACTAATTCCTTTAATATCCGCTAAAGTCCATCCAAAAGCCTTTTTATAATTTTTCAACATCTCTATCAACTTTAGTTCCTAAATTTCAGTTAACTCAGAAGATATAATAACAGACAATGTAGATGACTCTCCTAAAAATATATGTTTTAAATGGGCAGGTAATATCTTCAATTCAAGTTCAAGTGGTTTAATACTTGAAGGAATAAGATTTTTACTATCATTATCTAGCAAGTCTAATGCTTCAAATTTGTCCTGAATATAATCTAAATCTTCTTCTTTTGCTTCATTTTCAGTATAATTTCTCCTTGATTTAATTTATCTTTGAATTCATTCTTAAACTGCTCATTACTTAGATAATCAGCTACTTCCATCCTGAAACATTCATTACCTTTTTCTATTGCAGTATATTTCATAGCTTTTTCTATATTAAATTTCACTTCTTGATCATTAACTTTCATCCTTTATTCTCCTTCTTGCACATCTATTACAGCTCTCCCTGTTGTGAGAAATGTTCTCCCTAAAATAATGGGAATCTCTTTATCTTCCTTCATATCCAATACTATAAAGTTTGT
>NW_018165319.1:28732-34491 GCF_001263595.1 Phalaenopsis equestris | reverse complement strand
TTTAGTTTATTTGATCAAGCCTCACCCTCAATTCTTGTGTTCATCCTTTAGGATAGATACAGGATTTGAGGTAAAGCGCTCTTTCATTTAAACTATGAAAATTATGGGGTCAGTTTGACTTCATCTTTTTTCAAAACTAAATTTTTTTAAATGTCCTTCCGAAGCGGGCAACGGGATTTCAATTCCGATGATCGACAGCTTCTTACGGGCAAACCCCACACCAAAAATAGTGCCGACAACTTCTTAAGGATTTTCAAAAAATTTTTAAATTGTTTATCTTTATTCTTTTACTTTAGACTTTGTGGAAACGGAGGTGATGGTTTTTCAAAAGGAACTTGTGTTTGTATATTTTCCTGTTGATCATTTTCCATTTCTTCCTTCTCTTCATTAACTTCAGTTTCTCTTTGGATCCTTATTTTTATTTCTTACTTCATAATTAATTGAATAGCTTTAATTTGTTATTTATTTTGATCTTTTGGATTAACTTCCACAGTACTTGGAAGAATTCATGAAGGGCTATTACTAAGTGTAGTAGCAATATGTCCTAATTAATTTCAATATTTCTAATAGCAGCCCCTTGATTATGTATTCGATTTCTTATATTCAACATTACTTCTTCCATCGTCAACTTCTTTTCATTAACTTGTGGGTTTTGGTTGGAGTTATATATTGGAGGATAATAAGGTCAAAAATTAGGATTTCCTTGATTGTTCAGATTTCTCGATGGATTCAACGAATTATTATAATTATTCCAACTAACATTAGGGTGATTTTTCCAACCAGGGTTAAAATAGTTAGAATAAGGATTGTTATTTCATTTATTTATAGCGTTTAAAGTCTCATAAGATTATTGAGTATCAATAATCCGTCCTAGTGAATTATCCTCTAATACTGGGGGTACTTGAGAATACATCATTCCTATTTGATCAATCTTTTTAGAAATAACAACAATTTGAGATGCCAACAATCAGAATCATAAATACTAGCTACTCCCTTAGGATTTACCCTTTCATAGGGCCATTAAAAATTATTAGTAGCCATTTCTTCAATTAAAGTATATGCTTCATCAAAAGGTTTTGACATTAATGAACCACCCGCAACAACATCTATAATACATCTCAGTGATCCTATTAATCCATTGTAAAATGTTTGAATTATGAACCAAACTAGTAAAGCATGATGTGGACATTTCCTAAGAAGATCTTTAAATCTTTCTCAGGCTTTATATATCGATTCCCCTTCAAACTGACAAAAAAATGTAATATCATTTCTAAGCTTAGCGGTTTTCAAGGGTGGAAAATATTTAGCTGATAATTTTGGTGATAGTTCTCCCCAAGTTCTAATAGATCCAGGTGCTAATGAATTTAACCAAGCCTTGGCTTTATTGCTTAGTGAAAAAGGAAAAATTCTAAGCCTAATAGCATCATTAGACACTCAGTCATATTTAAATGTAGCACAAATTTCAACAAAACTAGCAAGATGTAAGTTAGGATCTTCAGTAGGTGATCCTCCAAACTGATTATTTTGTACCATTTAGATAATAGTACATTTAAGCTCAAATAAATTAGCAACAACATCAGGATTTTTAATAGTCAAGTAAAGTTCATGTGTTGTCGGATTCGCTTAATCTTTTAAAGGTCTTTGTCGATTATCATTTATTGGATTATCTAAGTTATTCACAGAAATTTTTAATTTCTCTTTGTTATTTTCAAAATTTTCTTATAGCACATTCTAATTCTGAATCTTAAGGTACTAAACCTTCAGATTCAATATTTCACATAAACAAATAAAGCAAGCAAAGTAAAACACTCTAATAAAAATATTTCTTTTTGGATTTTAGATTTTTAACTTTATTTATTTATTTATTTTTGTCATAATAATAATTTTTTATGGTATATATATTATCTCAAAATTTTCTAATTTATCAAAACTATTTAATTCAACTGTAACCTTCCCTTGCAACTGCGTTAAAAAATTAATCCGACTTTTTAGTTGCGATAAATTGTGTAAAATTTAATTAAATATAATCAATTATTATTCAGATTCTAAGCAAGTAAACCTATCGTTATCAAGTAATAATGGACTTTCTATTTAAGCCCCGAGTATCGATTCTACGGGGAAGGTTGAAATTGGAAATTTAAAATTTTTGCAAGGAAATTCACAGAAATTCAATCGAAATCATTGTCACTAATTTCAATTGTTGAGATGAAATCAAAATTAATTTTATAAACTATTATCAAATCAAATATGCAAAATTTAAAACAGTAAATACTAATCTATTAACTAGGTTTATGTAACGGAGATTCTTATGTGAAAAAGCATCCTTCTCATTACAATGAGGCTATGGTAAAATGAGATGAGTCCAATGTTCATAATATGTATTGTGCCAAATTGGACCAATTTTAATTCTCTACCCTGATACAGTACAAAGAAAATCATTGGCTAATCACAGTGTTTAGTTCCTAAATCTGTGGCTAGGCTAGGAGGATACCGGCTCCCACTCCATAGCTCCCCACTTCCCTTCACCTGAAGGCTAGCTCTCGCTTCAGTTTTTAAATACTAAGACTGAATTGAAGATTTTAGTCATTCACCCTAAAAGTTCTCCAATTCTACACCCAACAAAGAATATTTCCCCATTTATTTGCACTTAATTTCATAAATGATGTTCTCCTTTATGAAATCAAATATGATCCTTACTCTGTTGTAGAACTCATACTCCATTTCCCAGATCATATGTTTCACAACACATTTTACCATTCAATTGACCAGATCGAACAGTAAATTATGTTCGGAGTTGAAAAATCATCACAATTTATTTTATAATTTAATATTCACACATTCATATTATCTCTTCATTTCATCATATCTCAGAGTATAGAGAAAGATAGAGGGAACTACTTAGACTTCATGAGAAAGAAATAACAAAACACAAATTTCATATATAAAAGAAAGTTCATACAACACTAATAAACAAACAATACTTATAAGAAAACTCTTTCTCAAAGAAAATCCTGTAGCCTTTTCTTAGATATGCAGGAAGAAGATATCTCTCACTTTTCTCCTTCTCCAACATTCTTACTGAAAGTTTCACCCTAAATCTCACCACAAAAACTCTAAACTATGAAAATAAAATCATTAATTTACTCCAATATGGAAGTGGAATGGAATGATGTGATGCAAAAATGAAAGTAGAGGAGTCAAAATACATAGAGGAGCATATTTTTTGATGAAATTTGGCCCCAAATAGAACCCAATGTCGGTTCTCCAAGAGGTGCCTCCAAAAACTCTTCAAAAAGTCATCCAAATTTATCAAACTTTCTAGAAATAGGGTCTACACCGCCTATGGCACCGTCGACACTGATCTAGCGCCGTCAACGCTGAGTAAAAAATCTCCACGTTAATTTGTTCTGCGTCGTCGGTGCTGCCCTTGGTGCTGTTGGCGCAGAGCGTTTCTTCAAAAATGTCATTTTGACTCCAAATTTCATCCTTTTTGCTTCTTTTTTGCTTTAAGCCCTAAAAATCAACAATCTATAAGAAAACATCAAAATACCTTCCATTAATGTGCAATATCATAAAAAATAGGTATAAAATATAAGTCTAAAAATGCATATATTTTTGGTGTATCATTAATCATTTTCAAAATAGATGTGAAGTCATTTTGGATAAAAAATATGAAGGAGTCTATTGAAAATAGTTACTATTGAAATAATGAAATACTGAAATTAGTCTCTTTAGGAAAGTTATGAAATTTTAGATACTATTGGAAATAGAATACCTCTGATTCCATCTATTGAAAAACCTCCTGAACTTGAGATTAAAGTTTTTCCTACTTCTCTAAAGTATGCATATTTAGGAAACTCATCTAAATTACAAGATGTTATATCCTCAGATTTAACTATAGAACAAGAAGAAAAAATATTGAAAATATTAAAGAATCATAAAAATGCGTTTGGATGGACATTAGCTAATATTAAAGGAGTCAGCCTTTAATATGTATGCACTAAATTCTGATGCAAGATAACCATATGCCTCGGGCTGATCCTCAAAGGAGATTGAATCCTATAATGAAAGATGTAGTTAAGAATGAAATTTTAAAGTAGTTGGACGTTGGGATTATTTATCCAATTTCAGATAGTTCTTGGGTTAGTCTTGTTCATTGTGTTTTTAAGAAAGTAGGAGTGATTGAGGCTGAAAATGAAAAGAATGAATTAATTTCGATAAGTAAAGTTACTGGATGGTGAATCTATAATAATTATAGAAAATTAAATGTTGTCACTAGAAAAGAAAATTTTCCTTTACCTTCTCTGGATCAATTGTTCGATAGAAGTGCAGAACACTATTATTTTTCCTTTTGGGATGGATATTTTGGATACCACCAAATACTTATTGCTCCAGAGGATCACGAGAAAAAAACTTTTACTAGTCTTTATTGAACTTTTGATTTTAGAAGAATGTCATTTGGATTATGTATTGCTCCTGAAACTTTTCAAAGATGTATGATATCAATTTATTGTGATTTAATTGAAAAAAGAATTGAAATTTTTATGGATGATTTCTCAGTCTTTGGGACTTCTTTTAATTTATGTTTAAATCACTTAGAAAGAGTTTTAAAATGCAGTGAAGAAACAAACTTTGTTCTCAACTGGGAAAAATGCTAATTTATTGTTGCAGGAGGAATAGTGTTAGGGCATAAAATTTCTAAAAATGACATGGAAGTTGATCCAGCAAAAATTTAAGTTATTGTCAAATTGCCACATCATATGAGTATGAAGGGAATAAGAAGTTTTCTAGGAGATGTTGGTTTCTATAGACTTTATATTAAATATTGTTAAAGAAATTCCCCTAGCCTTTATGTCAACTAGATGCCAACTTTGATTTTAATGATGAATGCCTATATTCCTTTAACTTATTAAAAGAGAAATAATCACTGCTTATATTATTGTTTCACCAGTTTCGACAAAACCTTTTGAATTAATGTGTGATGCTAGTGATTAAGCTATAGGGGCTGTTTTAGAACAAAGATATGACAAATCATTCAAGGTGATATATTATGCTAGTAAAACCCTTAATGATTCTCAAATTAATTACACTACCACTGAAATAGAATGATTAGCTATAACGTTTGCTTATAATAAATTTAGATCTTATCTTGTTGGAACCAAATGTATTTTTCATAGTGATCATTCTACTATAAGGTACTTAATGATAAAGAAGGATGCAAAGCCATGACAAATTAGATGGGTACTTCTAATGCAAGAATTTAATTTTAAAGTTGTGGATAGGTAGTGTATTGATAATCAAATTGCTAATCATCTGTCAAGTCTTGAATAGGAAAATAAAAATATGATTTAAAAAATGAAATTAATGAGAACTTTTTTTATGAACAATTAAGTGCGATTAATGAATGACAAATTCTGTAGTACGCTAAAATAATGAACTACTTTGTTAGTAATATTTTACCTTATGGATTAGAAAGCCATCAAATTAAAAAAGTTCATTTATGATTCAAAATTTTACTTTTGGGATGACCCTTATTTATATAGATAATGTAAGAACTTAATTATTTAATGATGTGTACCATTAGAACAAACTCAATAAATTATTCAAAAATGTCATAATTTAGATTTTGGTGGACATTTTGGAGTAGATAAAACTACATTTAAGATTTCACAATATGAATTTTATTGGCCCACAATATGAATTTTAGTGGCCAACTTTATTTAAGGATGTTATTAATTATATAAAAATATGTGATCGAT
>NW_018165319.1:27595-28632 GCF_001263595.1 Phalaenopsis equestris | reverse complement strand
CAACTCAAAATTTAATCACAAACACCACACAAAGCTACAACTTCAACTAATTTACGATGTCTCTATTGGATGATCGGGAATCCCTCGGAGGAGGTAATCTACGGTTGCTAACAAGGCTTCCCATGTTCTAAATGATTTTATGGAACTCATTAAGTTGAGTTTAGTAAGTTCAGTTGGAGTAAGTGAATTCAATAGAAAATAGTGGTGTCAGAACAAGGGAACCATAGGATCCTAACCGGTGTCACTCTAATCAACTTTAATATGCCCCTAAAAAAATTAAATAACTTCAACCATAGGGCCACTTGATTTCAGATTTTAACTTGACACACTAGAAAATTCAAACTCGTTGCGGTGAGCTTGGAGCTAGCTTGGTGGGTAGCACGGCCATCTTCAACAGCAGAACCTGTCTTCCCCAACTAAACCAATCTTCCTTCCTTATATATGAACAACAAAGCCATAGGACTTTGAGGTTGCTTGCTTATGTAATGTAAATCTTCACCTTATCTTTAGGCCTTTGTACTGCCCTTGTATACAATATAAGCACTAACTCATCTTAGGATTCCGAGGTTGTCGTCCGTCACGACCTAAATCCTCACATCTTCTAGGCTATTTGTGAAATTGTTTCACATGAATGTAAGAGCTAAATAATAAAATTGGCAGGATGAAACACCTAAATATTTCTCCTCAAAACTGAAGCCAAACATTAGGATAGCTTAAGAAGTCACCAGGGTTCTCCTCTGGATCTATGACATCCTCTAATTCTTCCTCCTTTAGACTCTACAACAAAATGTTCCAAATTTGAACCAATCCCCTATCACACCTCTATGTCCGATCTCATTGAAAAGTCCTACCCTTTGAAACTCCTTGAAGATAATATTTCCTAATTTTTTTCAAGAGTCTTCTTAGGTGACTTTGGTCATTTAAGATGTAATTAACTATAGGGGCTTGCCCTTATAGGAAGCATGTCCGAACCCAGCTTAATATAAACCCTATTTAATCCTTTATATTAAATAGGGAAACTTGTCGGCAAATACAAA
>NW_018165319.1:8455-26633 GCF_001263595.1 Phalaenopsis equestris | reverse complement strand
ACCAAAGGGATGTCATATATTCCTTAGTTTATTTGATCGAGCCTCAACCTCAATTCTTGTGTTTGTCCTTCGGGATAGATACGACATTTGAGGCACAGTGTTCTTTCATTTAAATTATGAAAAATATGGCGTCAATTTGATTTCATATTTTTCTAAAAATAAATATATATGTAAATTAAAAAGTCCTTCCAAAGCGGGTGATGGGATTCTGATTCTGGTAACCGATAGCTTCTTACGGAAACCTCTCCAACCAAAAATAGCGTCGACAACACCATTTAGGCTCATATATGGAAAAGCATGTCACTTGACAGTTGAGTTGGACCATAAAGCTTACTAGGCAATTAAAAAGTTTAATTATAATTGATGATGGGGAGAAGTGATCATTGCAATTAAAATTAGTTTGATGATGTAAGAAATAAAGATTATGAGAATGCCAAAATTTATAAGGTAAAAAACATTTAGGCGTGATGAAAAAATTTTGAAAAAGCATTTTGAGCCTTGGCAAGAGGTATTACTTTATAATTTGAGATTGAAATTATTTCCAACAAAACTTAAATTCAAGTGCTTTGGACCATTTATTTGGTAAGAGCATATCCATATGGAGCTATTGATATTAAAGATCAAAAAACTGGAAAAGAAATTTTAGAATTGAAAGTATTGGTTTGGTGCTATAGCGCCAGATCCGGCGCTATAGCGCCACATTTCAAATAATTCCCTTAAGTCGCCAAAAATTTTGTTTCCATTCTTCTTCTTCTACATAAAACTACATAGAATGAGACTTGAAGTATCTCTATGACATTCCTAAGTATTTTAGAGAAATTTAATAGTGGGAATTTTATTACTGTTGGGAGATCATGTAGTGTAATGGCAATGAGAGATTTGAAGATAAAAAGTTGGTGCATAAGGATGCTCAAACCTACTTCAACGAATATCTTGCACTAAGTCTAGAGCGACTTATGGACAAACTTGAGAAGATTGATGGTGAGATTTCTCTTTTGCATACAAAGTTTGAAAATTTTTTCCACCATTACCAGCAATTGGATTGGCAGTTGAAACTTCAATTAAATAGATTGGCTTGTTTCAAAGATAGTCAAGATACTATTTATAGCACCAACAAGTGGATCAAAGATAAATTTCCTAAGCAATTTCCTTGTGCTCCATTCTACCACTCCTACTATCGAATTTATTTGGTGACTTGAATGGAGAGTATAATAACTAATCATGAGTGGTCGTAAAGGATGTTTATATAGATATTTCTATTTTAGTGTAATGTGATTTTTTGTGGTGTGCCTATAAAATTTGTATTAAAACTTAGTGTTATTTTTATTTTGATTGTTGAATGAACATCTGCTGATCTCTATGTGGTTGTGTTGTATGTATTGAACCTATAATTAATATAAGAAAACAAGTTATGTTTGGGTTTGAAAAATTGGCCTTATGTATTCATATTGGAATTTGCAAACTTAAAATTTAGATTGACGATGAACTTAATAACTATAAAATTTGCCATTAAAACTTAAAGAATAGCCTTTCTACATTTTAGAATTTTTGTTTTGTTTTCAAATATATAAAAAATTTAAAATCTGGATGGTTATGATTGGTGCTATAGTGCCACTATTTAGCACTATAACACTAATCATCAGACTATGCAAGGCGTTATAGTGCCAAACTAACCTGTAAGTCATTTTAAGAGCATGGACCCATAATTTTCACCATTTCCAACCTTGGTTCATTTTTTTCCTCCATTTTTTGCATTTTGCTCCACTAGGGTTTCAATTTGTGCTGGATTGGCTTGTAGTTAGGCCTCCAAACTTTGGATTTCTTCATCTTTGGGTAAGATATTCACCTTGGCTTTGAAAAATTTTTTGATTTGACAATGGATTTCATCAACATTGTGGATTAGGCCAAAAATTTTAAAAGTTGATGAAAACAACCTAAATTCCATGGTTGAATGATTATTTAAATTTATATTATGTTCTTAGGAGCCTATTGAAGTTGAGTTTGTGATTTCTTGGAATTTTTTATGAAAATTTTTAGATGAATCATGGATCCTAAAATGAAGAGAGGCAAGGAAAAAGTAACTTTTGATTCCACTAAATTTACCACTACAATGGCACGGGATAGGTACGCTGATCTAAAATCAAAGAAATTGATTGCAGAATGTAGTTTTATGACTTGTCAGAACAATTGAATACTTGATTATGGAGCGACAGTGGAAAAACTTTTGTTATTTCACCTCCGTAACTGTAATTTTAGTTGTCCAAGAGTTCTATATTAATCTGTCGGATGAATTTGATGGTTTGGTTTATGTAAAAGGGAAATATGTAGATATTAGTTCTATTCGTATTAACCACATATACAAGCTGTACAGTGTTCCAACCTACTTTTTTTCTGCGTTCCATTTTACTGATGATGAATTAGATGAGATTATGAGATTTTTAACTGATGGAAATAGAGTCTGGAAGATTAAAAATGGGCGACGGGTGAGCCTTTCTTTCTTGAAACTTAATGTTCATTCTCGTGCATAGCACTATTTCTTATTTGGCAGATTACTGCCTACCAACCATTTCAGTGAGATGACTCGTTAGAGAGTCACTTTAAAGTAAAATATTCAAATAAAGAAACTTATTGAAATTAGCTCCCTTATTTCTACAAACATGCTTGTTTCCTCGAGAGGAGGAACTATAAGATGTTTGGGCTACCCTGCTTTTATTATTACCTTGTGTGTTGAATCTGGTGTAAGATATGAGAATTGGGAAGAAACTTTTCCATTACATAAACCCATTGGAAAGACAAACTTGGAAAAATATGGGAGGCGTATTGGGAATAGACCTAGGACTGGAGTTAACATACCTTCTACATCATTTTCTACTTTTGCACTTGCTTCTACTCCTAGAACATCTACTTATGATACTCTTTCTCTGGATTCTATAATAGAACAAATGATGATTCAGCTAGGTGATATCATAACCTTACAGAATCAGGAAAAATGCATTGAATATCATTTGTACCATAGTGATAGGATATTAATTAAAGAGTTTGTGATGATGATGGCCGTGATGATGATGCTGGGATGTGTAGTGTGTTGTTTTCTTTCTTTCCTTCGATGTGTTTGAATATTTATACTTTACTGTATTATTAATTAGTTGTGTTTGTGTTGGAGTGCGCTTGTATTTATTTTCTTTACTTAATTATTCTTGTTAAATTGTTTGTCGGTAGCAAAAATGGGAATCTTGTTGCCAACTGTAATTATATATATATATATATATATATATATATATTATTTTGAAAATTAATATTTTAAGTTTTGAAAATACGAGACTGAACTTAATCACATATCCACAATAAATTAAATAAACGTCCCTAACACCGCAAGCAATGCATCTATCCCGAAGGGTAGACACACTACTTATTGGTGAAGGCTCCAATAAATAAACTAGAGAATGTATGACATCCGTTTAAGTCTTTGAAACCATTTTTTATGTTGACCAACAAGTTTCTCTATTTAATATGAAAAATTAAATAGGGGTTTGTATTGAGCTGGGTCTTAAAGTTTACTATAAGGGCAAGCCCTTATAGTTAATTACATCTTAGATAACTGAATTCACCAAAG
Source organism: Phalaenopsis equestris (assembly GCF_001263595.1). Classification (NCBI taxonomy): domain Eukaryota; kingdom Viridiplantae; phylum Streptophyta; class Magnoliopsida; order Asparagales; family Orchidaceae; genus Phalaenopsis; species Phalaenopsis equestris. Next base: position 23,020 of record NW_018165319.1, on the reverse strand, counting down.
AAAACTCTTGATTTAGATCAGATAATATTGTCTTCAAGAATTTCAAGGGGTAGGTCATTTCAAAATATCGGACCAAAGGAGTGTCAAAGGGGAATGCTCAAACTTTGAACATTGTTATGGGATCCTAAGAAAGAGAAACTAAGGGTTGTCACAGATCCTGAGGAGAATCTTGGTGACTACCCAAGCTAACCTATGGTTTGGCTTTAGTTTCAAGGAGAAAAATTATTTAAATGTTACATCCTACAAATTTTATTAATTAATACTTACATTTGCATGATGCAGTCATACAAATAACCTAGAATATAAGAGGATTTATGTCGTCAAGAACGACAACCTTGGAGCCTAAGGCGAGTTAAGGATTAAATTATATAGCAGCGCAATACAAAGGCCTAAAGAAAAGTGAGGATTTTTGTTGCACTAGACAGAAAACCATAAAGACTTTTGGCTTATTTATTTAGTTCTAAAGAATGATCTATTGTTGTAGATCCTGATGCTGTTGTAGATTACTATTGTAGATTGCTTTCCACGAAGTTAGCTTCAAGCTCCTCGATGAAGTAGTAGTCCGAAAGATTAAGGCCAAAAGGTTTAAATGACAAGCTTAAATTCAACAGAGGGGCAAAAGTTGATTAGAGCGAAACCGGTTAGGATCGCATTAAGGCCAAAAGGTTTAAATGACAAGCTTAAATTCAGCAGGGGGGCAAAAGTTGATTAGAGCGAAACCGGTTAGAATCGCATGGTTCCCTCATTTTGGTATCACTATTTTATTTTAAATTTACTTAGCTTAAATGAGCTGTTAGGCTAATTTAAACCAGGAAGACCTCGTTAGCAACCGTGGGATACCTCATCCGAGGGACTTCCACGAGGGACTCCCATAAATTTAAAAGGACATTTTAAGTTTAGTGACAGTTGAAAGGTTTTATGGTTACATTTAAAATGAATTATTTTATAATTTTGAAAATGTTGATTAATTTTTGAAAAGGTTTTGACTTTTGCAAGTAAATTAAGCTGAATAACCAAGCAGTTATAATATTTTGCAGCAAAAGTAGATTGTAGAAAGTAAAATGATAGAAATTAAATAACACTGTAAAAGCATACATGTCATCTTCTCGGCAATCCCGCTGAAAGATTAGCTTTTGCAACATATACATAATTTTGCAAAAATTATAATAAATTACCAGTGTAGATGAAGGTCTAGTTTCTGAACCCTCAAACTAGGACTTAGTGAGTCCTGAAAGATCTTAGTGGATAATTTTCTAGAACAAAAATATAATAAGTTACATCGTCCTTCAAAATATCCAAGAGATCTTACAATGTTCGTGACACGACCCTGAATATCCAAGAGATCTTAAAATGTTCGTGACACGACCCTTAACTACTTTAAAGATCTCTTGAAATTTTTTGACTTCATTTTGAACTTATCACATTGTTCTATTATTCATCCCAAGGCTGAATTAAATCCTGAGTAATTAAGGAAGTTGGATAGTCACTTAAAATTTCATTTAACAGTTTTTTCAATGGGTACCCCAAAGGGCAAGTCCAAAGTCATTGAGGATTTTAATCCCCAGAGTTAAAGTAGGGTCTGAAGTGTTTGAAAAAGTTAATCAATTAATTAGGTTCACCTTTTCTAATCCAAAGTAAGACACTTCTTACATATCAAACCTAGTTCACTATTAGGCCCTTTTGATTTATAATAAATATTGAAATGGGATTTCAATTCTCGTTAATAACCGACTTAGCATACAATTAATGGGCTTTAAATGAGTGAATTATTATCTTCATAACTTAAGCCCAATACCTTAGGATCATCTTAATTTATATAATTATTTTAATTCAAAATAGGATTTTTCAATATTAATTTATTTACTTAATCAAAATAATATTTATTTTGGTAATGGGAGAATTATTAGAGTTTAACATAGGTCAGAAGAACACTTAGATAAAATTTCATGATTTTTTGAATTACACTTTAATTACTATAATTATTTTAATGATTTTAATGATTTTTAGTTATTCAATCAAATATAAAATGTCTTTTAAAAACAAAAATTATTTTTTAAATTTTAATTAAATCTCTCTACGTCCGGAGAACTCAAAGGAACAACAAATTTTATTTTTATGTTTTTCAATTTATTTATTATAATAATTTTAATTGAAAATTAGGGAAAATGCACTTTTAGCTTTAAAAATTTATTTTTAAGTTAGAACCATTAAAAAAAATATTCTAATGACTCCAATGTGATCAGAAAGTGATTAGCAATATTTTTAACCACTTTTATGTATTTTTAAAATTTTTAATTATTTTTAATTCAAAATATAGCTTAAAAATAATGTATTTTCTCAAAAATAATTTTTATTTTTTCCTAAATGCCCTAGAGCATGAGCAACTCAGAAAACCACTTTTCAAAATTTTTCTAAGTATATTTAATTTATTATAATTTTTTTGTACAAAAATATAATTTTCTTAGAAAATCAACTTTGGTACTTATACTTAATCAAATAAATTTCAAATTTTTACAGTGAGCCAACATGATTTTTCTACACAATGTGAAAATTATTTACTAATTTTTAAATAATATTTAATTTAAATAAATTAATAAACTATAAGCACTTAGCTCGCTATAAAAAAATACAAAATTGTCCAAACCATTCTGATTTTTTTTCTAAGTTTCTCTGACTATAAGAAACCTACTAAAATTCATCCCATAATTTTCCAAAGTGAATATTTAGCTTATATAGTTATTTTAAGCCAAAATGCTCGTCTAAGGTTGGAAATCAGAGTTACAAACATAGAGATGCTCTGGATTTAGAAAAAATAGAGAACATCCCCTCTTTCATTAGGAATGAACCCCCAAAGTTTCATTCTATGGTGGATAAAATTTAATCAATTAAATTAGAAATACCTCAGATACTATTTAATTAATTAAAAATCAAAGACTTAAGTAAAAATTTTTGTTTTTGGTTCACATTATTTTCCTCTGTTCGCTGAGCAAGAGGGTATTTTTTTATGATTCTTCTAAACAAAGTTATGACTTTCTGAAGTTGGGACATTTTTTTTAATTCATTCAATCTTATTTTTTCTACTTATTAGAGTAAGCTGCCGCCTCAACCTACGATACTCCAAACCGCGCACAAGTCCTCCTTTGACTGGGCACCGCCAGCTGTTCACGCACCAAGAATTCATCTGGCGCCATCTGGTCCATCCATCTGATATACTCTCGATCGGACAGTCCTCCATCATCATCCCCAATTAACCAAACCTGTAAGTCATCCATCCTCTAGATAAACATATATATATATATGATTACAATAATATGAAATGCAAGTTCTCTTCACAATTGGTAAAATAGAGCTCAAACTTAGGGTTAATGGTCTATAACTTAGTCCAAGAGGTGAGGCCTCAATTGGGTTCTTGGGGAAGCTTCCTTATGAGCTGGAGGACCTCCTCCGAGTTTCTGTTTGAGCTAAAATAGAGTCTAGGTAGGAGTTGGTTCGACGGGTGGTGCGGCTTTGGTCTAGGAGTGGGTTAGAGAGCTCAATAGAGTGGGATTTTTATGGGGGAACTTACTATTTTGGTCTGAGGAAGCTCTTGGAAGGTTTAATTGGATCGACGGGTGGAGCTCAGGGCTTCAATTTAGGTTCACTTAACATATTATATAGAGGGATGAAGAGTGCCAAAGACAAATTGGGATGAGCTAGCATGGATGGGTGAATTTTAGTGCATTGGGAAGAGAGGGCTCTCTCATTTTTTGGCGTGATCTGGCTACTAGGTCAGCTGGCTGGGCCAGGGGTTGTGGTCAAAGGAGTCAGGGGAGCTAGGAGAGGGTTAATGATGATTAACTTTGAATGATTAAGGCTGATGGAAAAGATATCTTGGATTAGGGAAAATAAGGGAAGAGATACCCTAAATCAAGGTACCATTGGTCCATGTCTTATGTAGGCTAGGCTACATGGTTGTGGTGGCTTTAGCGTGATCAATTTGATTCAATTTTGGGCATTTTGGCTTGAAGTTGGGCTTGGGCCGATCTAGTCATGTAAGTGTGCTAAATTGATTGATAAAAATTGTGTAGATGATTGTAATTATTTGTTTAGAAAAAGAGTTGAGAGATTTTGAGTTGATTTGGAAGTTCAATTTGAAGGATTTTGGCTCATGACTAATTTTGGGGTTATGAAGTTCAATTTGGTGGATTTTGGATCTTAAGGAAAAATTGGGGGTTTTGGTCCATGTTGAATTTGAGTAAGATTGAGGCATGAACAAGGATAATTAAGGGGTCAAATTGATTTGGGGGTGTTTTAAGGATTTTAAGATTAAAAATTAGGGCAATTGGATAGGTTTGGGGGTTCAATTTCGTGAAATTTTGACTTAGGGCCAAATTAAGGACTTTTAATAAGGCTTAGGTTTTAAATTTGAAGTTGGGTCCAATTGAACGTGGATTTGGTTTCAATCAATTGTAAGCATGATGAATTTGAGTTTAGAATTAAAATTTGAAAAAAATGGGATCAAATTTGTGGACATTGGCGGTGAATAGGGGTAATTGGGCCTTTAAGGGCAATTTGGGATTTTTGGTCAAAATTGGTAAAATTGGTAAAATTGGGTTAAATAGAGTGGTTCAAATTGGTTTTGAGGATATTTGAAATGATTTTAAAGGTTTTAAGGTAGTTTGGGCCATGAGGTAATTTTTTGTAATTTTGGCAAAATTAGGGGTGTTTTGGTAATTTTAAATTTTTTGAGTGTTTTGGGCAGTTTGGGTGGTTGCAAATGGTTTGATATGATTTTTGGACAATATTGGGTATTTTTGGTAATTTTTGGGTTTTGGGTCAAAAATGGAGATTCAAGAGTAGTTTGGTAAATTGGGGTAGGTTTTGGAGGCAAAAGGCTAAATTGAGTATTTTAATAAGACAGGGGTTCTCAACCACACAACCACCCTACTTGAGCCATGGATTGATAGAATTCCCTACTTTGGGTCTTCCATCTACCAGCCTCAGCTAAACTCTAGCCTAGGGCTAGTTGCATAGGGGACCATCTACATGAGTTTCCCAGGAATTTAAGGGACCTTTAGGGGTCTATCTGTTGACCTCACTTTTAGTTTAGGGCTAGTTTTTTAGTTTAGGGAGGGCTAGTTTTCTCCTTAGTAGCCTAGGGTCTAGCCATAGATGTCAAAGTCTGTAATATCTAAGTAAGCACATAATGGAGTTGACTGAAGAGATCAACAAAATCAACATGACTATCTGAGTTATCACACTCAGAAAATAATAGAAAAAGAGTTGACCGAAGAGAAACAACCTTCAGAAAAATTGTCGGTCGCGGTGAAGATTCAATTTTAATTAGACGTCTAAAAATTTTAATTTTGATTTCAATTTTAATAGTTTAAGAGGATAGAATTATGTATGAGGAGACTGAATCGAGATGGAAAGCACAAGGACTTTCATCTAATTCAACATGTAACAATAGTGTAAACAACGACAAATGTTAAGGACATTACGCCGAGAAGGAAAGACTATACCAGTTCAGGCAACCACTAGGAGCATTGCGTCCAAACTGGATCTAGTAAAAGAATGAAAACCACTAGGGGCATTACGTGAAACTTCAACGTGGGAATAAAAATTAAGTACTGACCACGGGATGAGGACTGGAATTTAGGTACCAGCCTCGGAAGATCGGAATCAAAAATCCGGTACTAATCTCAAAAACTTTATTAGTGCAGAAAATTTCTCGGATAGGATGAAGAAAATATGTGGACGGAATCAAAATCCATGCATCGACTTAGAAATTTCATGAATGCAGAAAATTTCTCGGATAGGATGTGCAAAATATGTGGACAGAATCAGAATCAATGTACCGACCCGGAAATTTCATGAAGGCAGAAAATATCTTAGATAAGATGTTGAAATTATGTTGAAGGAATAGGAATCCATGCACCGTCCCAGAAATTTCATGAATGCAGAAAACTTCTTGGATAGGATGTGGAAATTATGTGGACGGAATCGGAATCCATTCACCGACCTGGAAATTTCATGAATGCTGAAAATTTCTCGCATAGGATGTGGAAAATATGTAGATGGGCTGAAAATTTCTCGCATAGGATGTGGAAAATATGTGGATGGAATCGAAATCCATACACCAACCCAGAAATTTCATGAATGAGAAAAATTTCTCGGATAGGATGTGGAAAATATGTGGATGGAATTAAAATCCATGCACTAATCTAAAAATTTTATGAATGCGGAAATTTTCTCGGATAGAATGTGTAAAATATGTGGACAGAATTAGAATTCGTGCACCGACCTGGAAATTTCATTAATGCAAAAAATTTCTCTTATAGGATGTGGAAAATATGTGGATGGAATCGGAATCCATACACCGACCCGGGAATTTCATGAATGCAGAAATTTTCTTAGATAGGATGTAGAAAATATGTGGACGGAATCTGAATCCATGCACCAATCCAAACATTTCATGAATGATGAAAATTTGTCGGATATAATGTGAAAAATATGTGGATGGAATCAAAATCTATGTTCCGACCTGAAAATTTCATGAATGTGGAATCAGGATTCAGGTACTGGCCCTGAGTGTTGAAATTTCATGCAAACAAAGATTTAAAGAAATTTGCTGAGATATTGTAAGGGGTGTGGCACTCCGTGGGGTATTGTGAAAAATTTGTGCAGACAGAGACATTTGTGCTGCGAAGGCCGAGAGTGAAATTTTTAATTTGAAAGGAATTAAACTGTTAAATTTATCATTTTTCTCGTTGTCTTTATCACCATTTGATTATCAAGCTATTTTTTCAAATTTAACCTCAATTGATTAATTTTTTTTAAAAAATTTTCTTTAACTTTTATTATCAGACTTTTATTGTATCACTCTTTGTTCATTATAATTTAGAACCATCGTGTGGTTTTGCAGCTTTTATCCACCGCACAAAAAGGGTAATTTGTTAAATATACTGAAATCTGAAAGAAACTTCTTTAAACTTCTTCAATTATGTGCTACAAGTTGAACGCATGCTGAAGCTGTCAAAAGACAACATTTTGAATACATTATGAAGCATCAAATGTTGAATACATCTGGAACATTACATATCATATCTGTCATTTTGTAATGTAGTATAAAAAGTGACAAGAACTATTTATCTATCCTCGATGGCGAGCTCGTGATCAAGGTGATCTTCTAAGCCACGCTCCGGAACAAGAATTCCTTTCATGTGCACTTAAAGGCACAACTATCTCATAGCTCGTATGGGTGCAGTTCTTTCAATTATGGGTCTGGATGGAATCCACATGGTATCTTTTATTTATCCATTTTTCTTAGCGTAACAGAAACTTTGTGGTACCGCACTTCTTGGGATGCAGTGCTTTGCTAAATCTGCTCCGTTTCCTTTCAAAATTAAAACTGAACCCACTCACACTAGAATTTCAATAGATTCTCAGAATTCTCCAGAGCCAACAATATCAATTTCGAAGCTGTCAAAAGATAACATTTTGAATACATCTGAAGCATCAAATGCTGAATACATATCAAATACTGCATACATCTAAAACAATATATATCATATCTGCCATATCCTAATGCAGTACAAAAACTGCCAAGAGCTATCTATCTGTCCTCTATGGCAAGCTCATGATCAAGCTGACCTTTTAAGCCAAGCTCCAGGACAAAAATTCCTTTTGTGTGCACTTAAAGGTACAACTATCTCATAGCTCATATGGGCGCAGTTCTTCTAATTCTAGGTCTGGATAGAATCTATATGGTATCTTGTTGTCATCCATTTTTTTAATGTAACAGAAACTCTACGATGCGCACTCATGGGATGCAGTGCATTGCCAAATCTGCTTCGTTTCCTTTCAAAATTAAAACTAAACCCACTGGCAGCAAAATTTCAATAGGTCCTCGGAATTCTCCAGTGCTAATAATATGAATTTCTTTTCTAAACATAATATTGTTCTTGCTCATAAAGGACACTGTGTAGAAGGGCCTGACTAAATCATGGTGATCAATATGTGGAGGAATGCAGTCTCTTTCCTCGTAGATGTTGGTTATGCAACTATTTGGGATGCAATCTGTTGGTACTATGCTCCCCCTGACAATTCACTTGATCATCCTTTTTATCTCGGAAGGCAGAGGATCCACCTCATCGTATCTTAAGATACCCTGAGGGTTCCCTAGCCTATCCTTTACGAAGTTATAACAACAAACATATTGAATTGTAATTCTTCCTATAGCCTATCCTTTACGAAGTTATAACAACAAACATATTGAATTGTAATTCTTCCTATGCCCCTCATCCATTTTTGTGGCTCTGAGTAGGTCTTCTTTATTAACAGGTCGGCCAGGACTCGGTCGCTCAAATTGAACACGTAATCGAGAATCCTCCTCTCATCTCTTTCAAAGAAAACACATGTGTGCAGTTCCAGACCTTCTAAGTTGTTAAGAAGTTTCCTTTGAATTTCCTCATAAAACTTAAATTCTCTTTTCTGAATTTAATCATCCTTTTTAACTCTGCTGTAGGAATCATTTGCAATTTTTGGGGCTGCTTCTCCATTTCAGTCTCTATGGGAAACCATATCTATGTTGGCTTCATATACACTGGGATGTATGACTCAGTATCCTGGAGCTCGACCTCTCGGCACCCTATGTCAGCAATTGTATACTCATTGAAGGTACAGTAATGCTCCAAATGGAAGACGTTACATCATGGGAACTCCATAAAGGCCCCTAATATTGATGTTTGTCTTTGAATCTTAGTGTTGCACATTGGGAAACCCGGGCGAAGCTGATCTCGAATCTCTGGAAGCGTCAACTATATTACAAACTATGACTCCTCTTCTATGACGGGTGAACTGGTAGAAGTTTCCCTCATACAAGGATCATAGAACCCCCTCTTCAAGGATTAGGGTAAGTATCACCTTTGCTTCTGTTATACATATTTTCTCCTTACATAGTAAAGTTTTATGCTTACATCGGTTGGCTTTACGGCATTGTACCCTTCTAAGCTGCGCATCTGATACTCTTTCTTCATTGGCACTGATCAAGTTTCTTGTCGCTGCGGCGATCATGAATTGTAAATGGTTGGTTCCTTCCATTGGATGTTGTAGCTTTCTTGCTTTCTTCCTCTTTAGTGAGGAGTCTTCTTTAGTACTACTTCTGAGCAGTGATGGTAATCCTTCTATCTCCCAGTGGCTGACTATGCTCATTAGGGGACCCTTATAGTCTACATTAACCTGATCGTAGTCCAGGTCAAAGTTCACCATGCCGCTCTAGGTTCTTCTTCCTTCATTTAGTGTGAGATTCATGCCGTCTTTAAAAGGAAAAATTACCTTCTACCAAGACATTTTTCTGTAGAAGACATAAAAACATCGGTGCGTTGAAATTTAGAACGAACAAGAACAATAATAAATTAGTTATTAAGAAAATTTATAATTTATACAAGTGCAAGTCTTTATTTTATTTTATTTAATTTAATAATATTTGAAAATTAAAATGAAGGAAATTAAAGTAGGTAAATTTAAATTTTCATCTTATTAAGGTTAATTCTATTTCAAAATTTTGAACTCACTCACATACAATGGCCAAACAAACATCCTAAAACAAATAACATTTTCAAAGATTCATTTCATGCAATATCATGTTGTGTGGTATATCTTCAAATATCGGCCATTAATTGACAACATAGATCTTTTGCCTTAGAAATCCACCAGCTGGTAAGATCCTCCTAAATAAGCCTTATCTACGACAAATGGTCACTCCCAGGTTGGTTCAAATTTTCCACCTATCTTGCGGTATGCAGGAATAAGATTTATTAGAACGAGCACGAGATCACTAACTTTGAATGCCCTTGGGTTAACCAACTTGTCATGATCCTGCACCATCCTTTCTTGGTAGAGTTCCAAATTTTGATGTGCCTCTAATCGCTTTCCCCTGCACCATCCTTTCTTGGTAGAGTTCCAAATTTTGTCGCTTTCCATTGAGACCTTCCAATTCCTCAAGTCTGAGCTTTGCACTTTCTTCTGTTGTAATTTGATTAGTGACAATGACTCTGAGAGTTGGTATCTTGACTTTGAACTTTAATACAGCCTTGGACTCGTATACAAGTGCGTATAGTGTTCATTGAGTGGGAGTTCTGAATGTCATACTGTAGGCCCGTAAAGCTTCTAAAAATTTATCATGCCATCCCCTTTTATTCTCGTCCAGTGACTTCTTCAAAATTTTCACGAGCATTTTATTGAAGGCCTTGGCCGGGCCGTTTGTCCCAGGATTGTAAATTATAGAGAATCTCTAATCTATTCCTTGTCGTTTGATGAAGTTGTTGGTCTTAGTGCTTCTGAAAGCTAACCCATTATATGAAATAATCCTTTGCAACACACCAAAATGGTAGACAATCTGACTCTTAAAGAATTGGAGAATGTGTTGTGTTGTAACCTCCTGTAACAGCACTACTTCTGCCCATTTGAAGAACTAATCCGTAGCTGCAAGAATAAATTAGTGTCCCTTAGAAGATGGAGGGTCTATTGGACCTACTATATCCATGCCTCAACACTCAAATGGTCACGAGGCAATGGTTGGATGTTGCACATTCGGAGGTTAGTGTAAGACCAGCCCTTGTACTTAGCAAAGGTGGCACTTTTGGTCTGTATCCATGCAATTGAATATCATTGCTAGCTAATGATATCTGAGTCTTTTGATCTTGAATTTCATTTTTGGCCCTGACTTGTGAGCGCCATACAATCTGGCGTGAACTTCTTTAACGATAGTTTGTGCTTCGGCTCTGCTTAGACATCTCAGCCACATCTGATCAAACAATCTTTTGTAGAGGACATCACCCACTAGAGCATACAACATAACTCTTCTTGTGATGTGATATGCTTCGGATTTGTTGTTTGGTAGCTTTCTTGTTTGCAAATATTCTATCAATGTCTTTATCAATCCTTGTTAATGTCAGCAACTACAACCATCATCTCTTCTTCTTTTCTGAGCTTGTGTATATTGTCAAGGTCGATCTGAGACAAAACCTGATGTCCGTGTACTGCAATGTTAATGGAATCCTCCGACGAACATAGCAATTCCTTAGCAAGTTTTGTTAGAGCATCGGCATAGGCTTTATCGCTTTGAATAATCTGGTATAGAGTCACACTAGAGATCTGTTCCACCAACTTCATTGTGTATTGATGGTATTATGCTAGCCTGTTGACCTCACTTTTGGTTGAGGTTTAGTTTTTCCTCTTTAGTAGCGTAAGGTCTACCCATAGGAATTTTTTATTGTCTATTCTTAAAAAACTAGACATGGAACCCTCACCACTAGAAATTCTACCATCTTCTTTACTCAACTTGAAGTTCTAGATATTGATCTCTGTAGGGCTATGGTTTAACTAAGACCACTACATAGAGGACCCAAAACGAGATTTCCTTTGGTCCATGGCTCATTTAGGGTGATTAGTTACCCAATCCAACAAAAAATACGCATCTTGGCCTTTTGCCCCAAAACACCCCCAAATTACCAAAATACCCATCCATAGCCCAAAATTCCAAAAATTACAAAATTCCCAGAAAATCCTAATAAATCCAAAATATTCCCAAATATATTTTCTTCAACTAACACATGACCCAATTTGGCCAATTTGACCATCTTTAACCAAAACCCCCAAATTTGCCTTAAAGGGTCCAAATTTCCTCATATTCAACTCAAATATCCATCAGTTTGATCTCAATTGACCCTAATTCCAATCCTAAACTCAAATTAACTTTTTATATGGCCAAAATAAATCAAATCCTAGCTTAATTGTCCCATGATTTGAGCCAAATTTTGATTTAGATCAAAACCCCAATTTTGACCATATGACCTAATCTCACCAAATTGAACCCATAGCCTAGTCAATTGGCCTCAATTAGTGTTGAAAAATTTTCATAACATTCTTATACATCAAAATCAGCCATCAATTGTCCTTGGTGAAGCCTCAAATCCATTTGATTTTGGCCTAAATCCAAAATTCTCAATTTAGCAAAACCCCCAAATTTGCCTTAAAGGGTCCAAATTTCCTCATATTCAACTCAAATATCCATCAGTTTGATCTCAATTGACCCTAATTCCAATCCTAAACTCAAATTAACTTTTTATATGGCCAAAATAAATCAAATCCTAGCTTAATTGTCCCATGATTTGAGCCAAATTTTGATTTAGATCAAAACCCCAATTTTGACCATATGACCTAATCTCACCAAATTGAACCCATAGCCTAGTCAATTGGCCTCAATTAGTGTTGAAAAATTTTCATAACATTCTTATACATCAAAATCAGCCATCAATTTTCCTTGGTGAAGCCTCAAATCCATTTGATTTTGGCCTAAATCCAAAATTCTCATTTTAGCACCAAATTGGCTAAGTCCCCAAATGTCACCCAATTGATTGCCTTAACCCCCAAATTGGCATCAAATTCATGTTGAAAATTCTTCATAGGGTACCTATTGACCATTTAAAATAATCAATTTTTACTTATCCCAAGGCTAACCCAAGCTAGACTCAAGCCTAGCCCAACATGACCAAATTGACTAAGATTCAAAATTCCCTCAAATTGACCCTTCAATTGAGCTCAAAACCACTTCCATCCTTCACCAAAGTTGTTCCTTATGATCATCTACACCAAAGGAAACATTTACTTGGGCCAATTTACATGGACAACATAGCATAAACCCAAGTTTTGGTCATTTGCACCCACTTGGACCCATCCACTAAATGTGACCTAACCACCCTAAAGTCACCAAATTAACTCCACCACAGCCATTAGTTGGACTTAGTGACAAGTCCAAACACCATGAAACCAACTAAATCAAGCCATGGACCAAATGTCTCCTAAATTAAGGGATATTATTTCCAAAAATGCATGTGCTTAAGATATCCTTACCATAATTAGGTATTATTGCACTAAATTGCTGTGACATATTCCCCTGGGTTCCCTAAGCTCCTAGCCACTTCCCCCTGGCCGGCTGGCCAGCTTAGTGGCCGGAGAAGCTCAGTGGCCTGAGAAGCTCAGAACCAAGAGCCACCCCCATGGCTCCTCTCCCAATTCAAACCTGGAGGCCAGCTCGGCGAATCTAATTTATGGAGCTCCTCTGCCCTCCACCTAAGAACCACAATGCACCCAAACTTATGCCCTGAGAGCCACCCCTGGCCATTTTTTATAAAAACTCACGTCCACAACCATGGGAAGTGTGCTGAAATCCCCCCGGCCATGAATAGTGGTGTGGGAAATTTCCTTAGAGATGCCTCTCCAAACTTCTCAGAGAGCTTCCCTAAGCTCCCTTCCCTAAGCTCCCCTCAGTGCATTCCAACTATTTTCTCCCACCAATTCTCATTGCCGCTGAATTCCACTCTGGAAGCTTAATTTTGAGCTCAAACCTCTGCCCAAAACCAGGACAGAACTCATTATACCTCCACACTCCACCAAACTCAAATTAACTCTACCCACACCTTCACAGCCAAGAAAGAAGCCAAAGCCCCCATAAAATCCCTCTTTTACAGAGCCTCTACCATAGCTCTAGACCAACACCCAAATTCGGCCGTGATTGAATTCATGCCTAAGCCTTACACCAAGACTAGGGACATAATCCCTAGTCTCCTTGGACCCCAACAAATGTGCCAAGTCTCTCTGATTGAAGCTACACTTCTCAGAGCAAAGGTATAAAACCTCACCTCCTCCCGAGCCTTTTTTGACTCTCCATTTTCTTAGAGTTAATTTGATTGCTTGATTACCATATGGATGTGTTCATCTCATAGAGACGAGTCCATAGGATCAAACTTGAAGTGATTTGGTTAAGTCTAGGCTAAGATCTTAGGGTTTTAGTGTGGACGGTCACAGGACAATTTTATTGAGGACGATGACGGGGAGCCGTTTGATCGAGCGTGTATCAAATAGACGGAGGAGATCGAGTCGAACAGCACTTCAGGACATAAACAGCGGGCCCAGTCAGCGATGAGGTGGATGACAGTGTCAAATGGGAGCACGCCGTGTGGAGCTTTGGAGCCGACGTAGGTTAAGGTGGCACGCGTGGTTTAAATAGATAAATAGGGCTTTTTCCTATTTATTTAAATACCACTAACTTAGAAAATTCATAACTTTGTGTAGAAAAATCATAAAAATAAAATAAAAATACCTTCTTGCTCAATGAACAGAGGAAAATAATGTGGAATAAATTTCAAGTTCCTTTGATGTATTTTTATTTTTAATTAATTAAACACTATTTTGAATCATTTAATTCTCCATGCATAGTGACACATCACCTTGGCTTGAAATGTTGGCATGTTATAGCCTTTGTCAAGAGAAATATCCTCTGACTTTTCTAAGATCAGAGAAAGTCCTTATACGGAGATCTATATTCTTAAAGTTTTTGCGAATTATTTCCTTAAAATAATCATGGAAATTAGCATATTGTTTAGAAAATTCCAAGAAAATTTTGGAAGGTCTACCATGACTAGAGAAGCTTTTGGAAATAATTTCATGGGTCAAGTCGATTAAAATATACCTAATTTTGACAAAACATAAGTCATTAAAATAATTAATTTTGGAATATATAAA
>NW_018165319.1:6650-7004 GCF_001263595.1 Phalaenopsis equestris | reverse complement strand
CCGAGACTTTACTTTTCCTGCTCTCCAAAAATGCCTTAACATGCATTTTAGGTTTTAGGTGGTGGAACGAGAAGGCTCGCCAGGTACGCTTCTACAATTTTCAGCGTTGTCTTTCTTGTACTTCCATACTGTACTTTTATACCTGTAAATTTGCATGCTAAATAACGACACCACTATACATGAAAACTAAAACTATCAGGATAGCCACAAAATCAAAACCAAAACTAAAACTAAAACTAAAACCAACCAAGATAAAATTCACCACCACAACATTCAAAATATAAAACAACTCAAAATTTAATCACAAACATCACACAAAACTATAATTGCAACTAAATTAAGATGTCTCTATTG
>NW_018165319.1:0-6142 GCF_001263595.1 Phalaenopsis equestris | reverse complement strand
ATGAAAATCCTCACCTTATCTTTAGGCCTTTGCATAGCCCTGCTATACAATATAAGCCCTAACTCGCCTTAGGATTCCAAGGTTGTCTTCTATCATGACCTAAATCCTCACATCTTTCAGGCTGATTGCCTGATAATCTCACACAAATGTAAGCCCTAACTAATAAAATTAGCAGGATGAAACACTTAAAATTTTTCTTCTCAAAATTGAAGCCAAACATTAGGATAGCTTGGGAAGTCACTGGGGTTCTTCTCTGGATCCATGACTTCCCCTAGTTCTTCCCCATTTGGATTCTACAATAAAATGTTCCAAATTTGAACCAATCCCCTTTTACACCACCACGTTCGATCTCATTGAAGAGTCCTACCCTTTGAAATTCTTTGAAGATAATATTTTATGATTTTTATCGAGAGTCTTATTAGCTAACTTTGGTCATTTAAGATTTAGTTAACTTTAGAGGCTTTCCCTTATAGGAAGCATGTCTGAATCCAGCTTAATATAAACTCTATTTAATTATTTATATTAAATAGGGGAACTTGTCGGAAAATATAAAGGTTTTGCAGACCAAACGGACGTCATATATTCCTTAGTTTATTTGATCGAGCCTCATCCTCAAGTCTTGTGTTTATCCTTTGGGATATATATAGGATTTTAGGTACAACGCTCTTTCATTTAAACTATGAAAAATATGGAGTCAGTTTGATTTCATATTATTTTCTAAAACTAAGTATATATGTAAATTAAAACGTCCTTCCGAAGAGGGCGACGAGATTTTGATTCCGGTGACCGACAGCTTATTACGGACAACAGCCCACCAACCTAAAAATAGCGCCGACAACTTCTGGTGACTCTGCTGGGGACAAGCTTTTCTCTCCATATAAATCAAGATATATTATATTTGCACATCGGTAATGTGTCCATGTCCCTCTTGGACCAAATTACCCTTCTTCCGTTGGCATACTTTACCCATTTCTATCTCGGGAAAGCACAGCTAACACCTTGGACTTCAGGACTAGCTGTTCAATCATCTTTGAGCAGAGGGCTTTAGAAGGCCTTTAAGAACTCCTTAAATTTTCTTGTGGGGTTGGACCCCTAATAGGTGTGTCGGTGGACTAGTTCCACCTGGGCATTTTTCTGTCACTAAATAGCTCCCGCACTGGGTCCTAAATTACTTCACATCTCCCTTCCAAAATTGATTGGCTATTCTGCAAATTAAACCAAATCATGTTGTGCTGCACGCACTTTAAATTTTTTTTACATTAATTAAATCTTTACACGTCCTACTTTTTTTTAAACAAGATTTTAAATACCCATGAATTACGACCCGCTCGGTCTACTGATCGACCTCTACTTTCAGTGCTTGCACTAAAAATTATGAGGTTTTGGCCATATAGCTAACCCTAAAACTTTCTGTTTTAAAGCCTGTTGCAATGGCTTACCCAACACTGACCTTTTCCTGCAACCTGCCAACAAACTGTAGCGCCCGTAACGTCGCTCCCAACATCAAGTTTGGAGCTGGATTTGAAGATCTAGAGGTCATTATCGGGAAAGCCCCATTTGAAGTAATGAAGATCTCCACTCCATAAATGCAGGAGCCATCTGCAAAATACAATCTAAACTTCCCTTAAGACTTCCCTGCCTGCAAAAAGGCTAAAGCTACTGTCGTCGTGGTACCCATTAAGCCCGCTAGCCTCGCTGCTGCTAAGGGGAAAGAAGTGATGATTGTTGAGGATCTGACTAAGGGATTAACTGTCCCACTACCCATGTTTGAAATCAGATCAAGTTCGAGGACTGTATCGTTGACCTGAACTCAAAGGAGGAACCGTAACAGAAAAGTTCGGAGGGCCATCAAAGCCCAGGCTCTGGAGAAGACACACGTTGAGAAGGAGCCTCATCAAGTTGAAGAAGTGTTACCGGAAATTTATCCAATCCTGCGAGGAAGTAGATTCCATCCTCTGACAGACACTGAGGGATATGAGAGTATCTGAAGGATCACTACCGCATTACCGTCACTTCATGGACACAGTGAGGAGAGGAAGAAGTTCACTCCTATCACTCCAGTTAGTGTAGTTTTCATAAGGCTTGCTACCAAAGAAGGATGTTTAGTTAGCAAGTTACTTAAGCAAGTGGGAGATGCAATTTACCCTCGCATGAAGAAGGAAATTTTGAAGGGTGTCAAATCCGCCAGACAGTCCCACAAGACAGCTGGAGTGACACCTACTCGCATCCCTGTTTGGTTCCATTTAGGGAACATAATTGATACCGCAGTAATTACTGCTGATTATACATCCACCAGGACCGCAGGATGTCGACCGGTTAAGTTGAGACTTGGTCTGAAGATCTTACCCATCACCCATTATGAAGATATTTCTACAATCCCAAAGGCAAAGACGAGACGCTTACCTGGCACTATAGCAGGTCTACACCACGAGGAGCATACTCTCCCTCCACATACCAATGTTTCTACTAAGACGCTCCGTCTTGAGGCATCATCATCGAAAAAGAAAAAGGTATGGATACCCAACGTCACCGCACCGATACAGTCCAGTGAGCCTGCAAGATAGGAAGTGAAAACAGGATCTGAGATATCTGACATCATCGCGATGATAGCCAGCGAGATGGAGGAACAAGTAAGGGATGTCCATCAAGGTCTTTCAGATCTTAAACCACTCAAAGAATCAATAATTGAGGAAAAAATTGAGAAACTCAGGATTGAGATTTCCGAGTTGGCTCAAGAACATAGAGTTTCCGTCGATAGTGATAATGGAGATTTTGATTACAATGATTACTTAGAGGAGGATTTCATGGATGTCCATGTGAACAAAACCAGAGCCACCACATTTACGCGCGAGGCTCAACCTCACACCGAAGAGAACACCGTAGATGAGCTGCGTAGGGTTATCCTCCTAAGGGATGAGCAAGTTAGTCTATTGGAGAAAAGAATAGAAGAGATGACTGCAGATATGACTGCCATGGCCACCATTCAGGGGCAATCACAAGCACCGCAATTGGCTTTTCCAGAGATTAAATAGCCAGAGATCATACACATCATGGATGAAAGAAGAGAGGCTACTTCAGAAAACAAAGATGAGCAACCAAAGAAAGATTCTCCATCAAGTGCAATGCCAGAAAAGGAGTTCAAGCAAGTGGTTGAACAAGTGCGGGACGCTTTAGCCCAATCTAAGGGCGGTGCATCAATTTTGAAGGGTAGACCTTACCCGGAGGAGTTTGATGCCATGCCTTTCCTCAAGGGTTTTGTGGCCCCAAACATCAAAATATTCGATCCGACTAAAAATCCCAGATAGCATATAGCGTATTTCCGAGCCAGTTGTGGCAACACTAGAAATAATGAAGCTCTACTCTGCCAGCAGTTCGTCAGCAGCTTGTCAGTAATTGCTTTCGACTGGTACGCTGAC
This sequence comes from Phalaenopsis equestris, assembly GCF_001263595.1. Lineage (NCBI taxonomy): Eukaryota > Viridiplantae > Streptophyta > Magnoliopsida > Asparagales > Orchidaceae > Phalaenopsis > Phalaenopsis equestris. The sequence continues at coordinate 2,726 of NW_018165319.1, read as the reverse complement.
TTTCCTAACGGATCAGTTAAAATATTTTTTGCGTTAGAATAATTGCTTTCGACTGGTATGCTGACTTTCCCAACGGATCAGTTAAAATATTTTTTGAGTTAGAATAGTTATTTGTGAAAAGTTTTGCTGGGGCACAACACCATGTGTCTATCGGAGAGCTCATGATGGAAAAGTAAAAGTCCAACGAAACTTTGGTAGATTAAATTTTGACATGGCTCAGCTACAGGAACATCGTACAATTGAAATTCTACTCAAGAGCATTCATGGGCCAGTAGCTTTCATGCTTAAGGGACTCACCATCAAATCCTTTGAGAAGCTACTCAGTAAAGCCAACAGTCTTCAAGAGGAGATTAAGCACATGGAACCACATGAAAAAGCTAAGGTATCCAAAGTGTTTTAAAAGAAATCAGGAGTAGTGGCGACTGTCAACAAAGGAAAGCAGTCGATAAAGATATATGCAGAAGAACATCTCCTGTCCTCTCATAAAAAGAATAACCAATCCAACCAGCGGCCACCTCAAGAAGGAGCACCTCGAACATGGGATAACAGAATATCCCTGTTGGAGCGACAGAAAGTTGTGTATTCCTTCAAGGATGAAGCTATACCTAAAATATTGAGGAGTCTGATGAAGTAGCCAGAATTAAAACTACGAGATCCAAAGAAGCCCAAAGAGGTGGATAAGAAGAATGAGCTAAATTATTACCCATACCACCGGTTGCTTGGGAACACTATAGAAAAATGATTCGTCTTTAAAGACTCGCTATAGAAGAACCTCAAGAAAGAGAATATAATAATCCCAAAAGAGTATCAGAGAGAACTTGAGGAAGAACCTCAAGGAAGAGAGTATAACAATCCCAAAAGAGTATCAGAGAGAACTTGAGAAAGGTTCCATAAACATGATTTCAGCTGAGTCAATCTCCCAAATTGATCCATATACTAGAACAGATGGATGGAGTACAAACTGGGATGAACTCAAGAGGGTCTTTAATCACATACAAGCTTCAACGAATACCGAAGAAGGATGGATTGAGGTTTGGAGCAGATCATTTAAGAGATATTGAACAAGATCCATTCTGCATCAAAACAAGCCTTTATTCAGAGTCCGCAACATGCCAAGCCTGAGATGAAGGCTTCTTCAGGAGATCCTTCATTGTCAAGAACAAAGAACAAAAAGAAGAAAAGCGTCACTGCAAAGATTGATAGCACGGGGGGTAGGATAGGGGCTGCCTCTACTAGATTGGTTGTCTAGGATTCGGGAAAGAAAATCCTCGAACCCCTATCTTGTATAATTATCTTTTTGTCTATCTGTTTGTCCCTCCAGGGTCTTATGAATATAATGATTGTGATTTTAGCTTCATGTAAAACCTCGAACCCCTGACCTTGTATGATTATCTTTTTACCCCTCTGGGGTCTTATGAATATAATGATTACAATTTCAACAACGTTTTAACTATTTCTGGTGATAACGTAAATGATTTTGACCAATCTAGCCTCGATCTTGATTCCCAAAATGATCCTCAAATTGTACTCGAGTCTGATGAACTCATTGACAAGACTGAAGAAGACATCGATAATACCAACTACGACAGCACCGAGAGTGAAGAACCAATGCTCGAGCACCACAGCGCACCACTCGCCATCAACTTGGATCTTTCATACAAAAAGAAACACCGGAAGATTTGACAATGATATCCTAGGAAGAAAAAAATAATAGAAGTGAACTTAAGGAGCGGGAGAGTATTACCTTCAAGAACAACTCTGACAGATAAAGGAAAGTAAATAATAACTCGAGAAGAGATACCTCCACCTCCACTAGTGGAAGAAACACATAATCAAAAGAAAATTGGAGGATCATATAATGTGGATTACAATGTGCTAGCTCATCTTAGGAAGTTGCCGGCCAAATTAATCATCTATGACGCTCTGATCCTGTCAAAGGAGATGAGAGAGTCTCTGGTTACAGCTTTCCTTGACCTAGAAATTTGCTTCGCTCAGTTGGCCAACACATCCTTGGATGATGTTTGCTCATTGAAACAACAGCCAGGGGTTACCTTCACAGATGAAGACTTGCTGCTCGATACTGCCGACCACAACCGTCCACTCTACATCTCCGTTAACTTCGACAGATTTGTGTTATCCAGAGTTTTAGTGGATCCTGGAGCATCTCTTAACTTGATGAGCCAACGGACATTTGCTTATTTGGATATTGAATCTCAAGAGCTTATGGCCTATAAAGGGATGTTAAGAGGATTCAACCAAAAGGGAGAAAAAGCCCTTAGATCAACTACATTACTTATGAAGGTTGGAGAACTCGTGACAACCGCTAAAGTTCATATCATCGACGCCGAGACCTCTTTTAACGCTCTAATGGATTCATGAGCATAATATGGTTCCATCATCTCTACACTAGTGCATTAAATACCACAAAGTTGGTCAAGAGAATTGCATCAAGGGAGATCTACAATCATTTTCAGTGCATGAAGTTGGTATCCATATAGATGCTGCCTACTACGCACCTCCAAAGTAGACTGTCTTCTCGCACGAGATTCTGACAAAAAAAGATAAAGATTCAGAAGAATCACAAAAAGGAGGCCATTCAACTCCACTTCAGCAATCTTTCACCACTCTTTTACAAAAAGATGGTGAAAGGCCTTGTAGTTCGAGCACCCGAGGTCGAGGCCAAGGAAATGGACGAGGAAGGATCAATTTAATTTTTGAACAGACTA
>NW_018165318.1:1856180-1913211 GCF_001263595.1 Phalaenopsis equestris | reverse complement strand
CATACATACATACATACATACATACATACATCTGTGTATATATCTATGTACACCCAAAATTGGCATACTTGAGTCTTGAGAGAATCTCTAACAGCCTAGACTAAAATCAGGAACATCCCTATGAAGAAAGCTACAAGTGTTCACAAAATCGATCGACTAAAGTACAGCTAGTGATCGTAAGTTGACTATCGAACAAGAAATAAACAATGGTTTAGTAATTCCAGCAATCTCACCACTACCACATGAAGCTTTCTTAACAATTCCCCTATAAAAAATCCTTAAAGATCTCCAGAAATAATCAAGGAGTAAGCGAGCCAACCGACCAATTACCTTTGTCAAAGCCGATTAGCTTTCTGTGTCACTCGGTCAACCAATCGAGGATTTGCTGACCAAAAGATCCAGGTACATTAAAAAATGCCAAAATTAGTTATGATTATGAAAATGCATGATAAAAGTTTTAAATGACATGTAAAGCCCCAATTAAAGCAGAGACAGATGAGTAATTTTCTACCTTTTGATCTGCTATCTTCTATAAATAGTGGGTCCATAATATGTATGGAGGGCTTATAAACTTTTCTCTCTACACCCATACTCTGTAAGGAGATCTCTCTACACTAATTTTTTCTTATAATCTCCTGGTTGCAATATAGAAAATGTGCTAGAGAGCCTTGGAATAGCCCAGTTCGCCCCTGCGGGGCAAGTCAAGGTTTGTTTTTTTTTATTTCTTTCCCCCTCCCACTCTTTCTACTTCTCCCTCAAGCTTCCTACTATTTCGATCCTTGGGCATGTATCACTAGGCAAATCTGAATTCATATCACTTTATTCGATCAATGGAGAAGAATATAAATTGAGTGGCACCATGTTCAAAATCCAAATTTGGGGAAGAGTCAATCACATTTTGCATGCTTGAAGAAGATAGAAGAGGGCCACCCATCGTTGTCGGTTGGATGGGGTCTAAGCCAATGCAATTGTTGTAGCCACCCTTGAAATTTTGGGTGGAGTCATGTCTAAGGGGGACACAATAGTTGTCAAAAATTAAAAAAGAGGAGGAAAAATAATAGTTAGATTTGAGGGTGCTCTATTAACGGTTTTGCAATCACTAATGTAGGGTCACAAATCAAAATAAAATTTTGAGAGTACTTCATCCACCACAGAGTAGTTAGCCAAGTTAGATTCACTTCGATTATCATGTAATCAAAAAGTCAGACTGTAAGTTTCTGACAACCATCATACTTAGATCAAGTTCAAATTAAATTAAAATTTGATGTAAGAAAAAATTAATAAGCCACTAAAAATTTGGTCATGATTATAGCATGATTAAGGGCCCGTTTGGGGAGGCTTATTGGGGTGTGGCGGCGCCGCACTGTTTGGATTTCATGTTCGTCGTGCGATTTCTTACAGCTGCCTTACGCGCGTCCTCATTTTGTTAATAAGGGCGATCGCGGGACTATCTCTGTGTCCTGCGTTCAGATCTCGTGTTAGGGTAACAATTCCTCCTCTGCCCTTCTCGTCTCTGCTCTCCCTTGCCTTCTCTCTTCTCGCAGACGAGCTAGGGCAGCCAGCCGAAGCGACTGCGATGTGCACTCAAGCGCCCAAATGTCTGTTGGGTTCGGAAGCGACTGCGGCAAGTCCTTGCCTCTCTTCTTCTCCACTTTCGGTGGTTGTCTTCCAAGGCTCACGTTCGGTGGCGCCATCTCTCTGATTCCTCCTCTCCATTCGTATATTCTCCCACCACCCAATTCGCTGCCCTACTCGAAGCTCCAGTCGTTCCCTTTCTCCGGATCGAAGACCCAACTATTTCCCCTCCCCAACAATTTTGATTTTGCAAATCAGTCTAAAAGCCACTTCCTCTCCTTCATTCTCTGGGTTGTAAGTAGTCCAACTGCGAGGAAGCCTTTTCCTCTCCTCTTTAACTCTCGAGTGTAGCCGCAACCCTCCATGCTTCCTCTTTTCTCAAGCCGAAGGCCTCTGTCTTCTTGTCATCCTTTCTGATTTGCACAAGTAAAATCAAAACTCCTTTTTGCTTTTTTTTTGTTCTGTATGAAATTTTGTATTTTTGGATTTTTTATGCTTGATTTGTCAGTGATTATGGAGAATAGTGAAGGAAAAGATAAGTTTTTTTTGTCTCTTAAGATTTTGGACTTATATGCTGCATTATTTGAAGATGAATGCTCCATTCCATTTCTTTTAGAGTGTAGGTGTAATTCAGGTATTTCTATTGGAGTCTAGGTGTAATTCAGGTATTTCTGTTGGGCAGAATGGTCATTTATCCAACAACAACTATAAATAAACTGTTCTGAATAAGCTCTCTCAAACAACAAACACGTTTATTCTGATAATCTGCAGATTATCAGATTGTCAGAATAATATATTTATCAGATTATAAATAATCAACAGCTGCCCTAAACAGACCCTAAGACACTAAAAATCAGTTCGAATTCGCATGCCAATTGAAAACACTACACAGCTACAGCTATATTGCCCTCCGACTGCGGTTTGTTGGGGTTGGTGAGCCAACTAGTATTGAATGCCTGCCTGCCTGCCTTCGTACCTATCTTCTTACGTCTACTAATTTACCAAACCCTCAATTTGGAAAGCAACCGGTTTCATTCCACGAAGAGAAGAAAAAAACACAAGTCGCGTTGAGATAATGATATATAGTATAAAAATACTAACCAGAGAAACTAGCCTGTCATGTTTGTTGGGATCTCATTTTTTTTGTTATCTATTTATTTTTTATTATTATTTTTAGCTGTTGAATTTTGATTATATCTGCTGCATTTTTTTTTTGTTTTATGATAATCATTATTATTATAAGAAGGCCATTCAATTTTTATGTATTTATATATCTATCCATAAAATTAAATTTTTTTTATATATAATACATTATGAGAAGGTGTTTTTCACTTTTTAAAAGTTAGAATGTTGCTATTTTTTATGTGTGATACCTACTAGATTTGGGTGGTAATATTGGAGAGTTTGAAAATCGAGTGAAGGAGAAGAGAATATAAAGAGGGAGTATAGCCCATCAGATGTTGCTTGTTGAGAGAGTCGGTGAAATGTTATTTTATGTGTATTTTTTTCCTTATTTCATAGAGGCTTATTTTATACAAATATAGAAAAAAAAAGAAATGATTATGACAATTGTTATTAATATAGTGAATATTCCCATTAATTATATAGATTTTATACTATATTCATATAATAATTTTAATTTTAACATGTTGGTAATCGGACGACCGACTTGTTTGAATTTAGCATACCAAAGTGATCGGCTGAGTGGCGACCGAGCAATGGATTGGTCGGCCGAGGCACCCGGTCGAATGCAGATTAAAGACGGGTCGCTTAATCAGCCGCGATTAAGAATTCATGTTTGTGTCATGGTCGGCATGGACTGTCAGTGTGACATGCCGCTTGGATCTCTCGACGTAATATTATGATTGATTCCAACAGGTGCAACAGTATATGGTAGGCCGTCTTAATTGTATGGCCGTCATCTGGGCCATCTGAATGTTGTTACATTTGTGTCAAATCGTTGTGATGTATATAATTAGAAATGTCAATGCATAATACTTGGACGATATATATGTAAATGCCCTTAATTATTAATTAAAAAGGAACATAATTGCTCCGTGAGATTACTATGCCTCAGTCGAGTGGCCATCAGTCTGGCACATATCGCATTAGTAATTAAGAGCTGCAGTGGTGATTTTATTTTAATTTCTTGTCTCATAATGTATGTACTCTGTCTTTATTTGTTTTTTAGTAAAAATTTTTGCGTGAAAGCTCAAATTTTCAAAAAAAAAAAAAAAAAAAAAAAAAAAAAAAAAAGAAAAAAAAAATTGGCGAGAGCTTCAGTTTCTAATATATTTTTACGTTTAAAAATTTTAAATAAATAATCAAAATAAAAGATTTAATAAAAGTATATGACAATAGAAATTTATTTAAGAATAGCTAATATTTAATAAAAATATTATGTTATGGTTGCTATATAAATAATTTATTTTTAAATTAGTTTTTTTAGCTTTTATTTATTTATATTATCTGTTAATTTATAAATATATCAGACGCTTATTAAGAAAATTATAACTATATAATAAAATGGCAAATATGAACATAAGTTTCGAGATTTGGGCGTGTTGAATGCAAATCAGAAATCATTTCTCTTTCGAGGAAAAATAATTAATGCTTTTTATATACTATCAACAGATTTTATAGAAATATCATGATTTAATAAAGTATATATTTGATAGGCGTACGTTACACATAATATATCTAATAAGAAAAGTATGATTATAAGTCATTCTTTTTCTATCACTTATTTTCACTTATTTATTGAGCCAATTAGAAAATTTTTATTATTAAATATTGTTAATTAAAAGTAATTACATCAATTAGTTATAGTAATTAACCATTAGCTTAGGATTTGTTGGTTAAATATGCAAGTGTGGAACTACTAAAAATTAAAAAAGGAACAAAATTTCGTTAAGTATACTTGTGTCAAATTATATTGTAAATTGAAAAATTATATGAATAATAGAATTAAACGATCTTGAATTGACATCATGAGATACATTTCTGCACAAAAAAAAAAAAAAACTTTTCGCAGCATTTATTTCGACCTATAGCAGCGTTTTAGGGCCCGTTTGGGGCAACTTAAAAGTGTCCTTACCGTTTGGAAAACACGTTTCGACAACTTATCCGAAAACGCGGTTGGGTTCTTACACTGAATGCGGGCTGCGGGTCGAACCCCGCAGACCACTCTCGGGCCGCGTTTCAGGATAAACTGCTTATATGGATATGCTCAAGCTGCCTCAAACACACCCTTAGGCCACTTTTAAACCCAAAATGGGCTTTACGAGTGGTTTAAAACTGTTGTTAATGGCCAGGTATAAATGGCGGTTTATAGTCAAACTCACTGTCATGACAAGAAGAACCCAGTTATTCCACTCCGAGTTCGATTAAGCCCAGATCAAATCATTAAAACATATTTGGAAGCTTTCAGATTATTGATTGGATGGTATAACGAAATATGAATTTAACATGTTTGAAATCAAATCGAGCTTCCTAATGAGAGGAATCCAACTTGCTTAAATTCCCTTAATTCTGGAATCATTGAGGTTCCCAAATCATTACTAATCTCTTATGATCCCAAAATGTTAAAAACGGTGGAGCCCAGTCCAGTATGCTTGGGCGGTTACTTTGCTTTGGAGAGTCACACCTCTTCACAAATAACCACTCCCACCTTCCTATTTTGTGAAGTGAAGCATCTCTTCGCTCCCTCCTGTTCGTGATAAAAGCCTCAGATGGCTCTCCTTGGGTTTTGTAGTTACACTTTGAGTTCTTCTTCGGTTTCCTCGGGATAGAGGAAGGTTTTCTCGGGGCAGAGGAAGAGAAGTGCAAGGAGGAGCAGTTCCTTACGGCAGAAGGAAGAAGGAAGAAGAAGAAGATTGTTCTCCCTAGGCTTCTTCTTAGTGACTTGTGACAGAAGAGAAATTGAGTTTATTTCTCTTATAAGTTTGTCTTCTTTGGTGTGTCTCCGTGTAGAGTTTCTTCGGTGTATCTCGGTGTAGAGAGAGAAGAAGAGAGAAAACAATGAAGAATGTGAGATTTCTCTTGTAAGTCGAGGTAATCGACTGATGTAAATTCCTCAAGTGTAAAATCTTCTGTAACTCCGTGGACGTAGGCAATTTGTCGAACCACGTAAATCTGTGTGTTTCGCTGTGTTACTATTTTCTGGTGATTTTTCTCGCTCTATTTTCTGCTTCAAAGATCGTTCTCCTGTTTGATTTATATATATACCACATCAACTGATATATCTATAGATCTCGCAATAACAACAACTGGTATTAGAGTGTGGTTTCAGATCTGAGGAAGAATGATGACTGCATATAAAGTGAAGGTTTCATGGACCGAGAAGTTTGAAGGCACAAATTTTGGTTACTGGAGAATGCAGATAGAGGATTATCTTTATGAAAATAAACTTTATCTTCTGTTATTAGGGAAAATACCTGAAAGGATGAATGAGGTTAAATGAAATTTGTTGGATCGACAAGTTTTAGAGATTATTCGATTGACCATATCGAGGTCCGTTGCACACATCGCCGTCAAGGAAAGGATGACTGCAGATTTCATGATAGCCTTATCAGGTATGTATGAAAAGTCATCGGCGAATAACAAGGTGCACTTGATGAAGAAGCTATTCAATTTGAAGATGGCGGAAGGTGTTTCTGTTGCTCAACACCTGAATGTCTTCAACACTATCACAAATCAATTGTCGTCTGTGAAAATTGATTTTGATGATGAGATAAGTGCACTGATCTTGTTAGCTTCATTGTCAGATAGTTGGGAAACCATGAGAATAGCAATTAGCAGTTCTGCAGGTAAATCTAAACTGAAATACAATGATATTCGTGATTTGATTTTGGCTGAGGAAGTTCATAGGAAAGATTCTGGCAAGGTCTCAAGTTCGAGTTCGGCACTGAATATTGATTTCAGAGGGAGATGACATGACAGGAACTCAAGTATAGGGAGATCAAAATCAAAGTTTAGTAATCAGACAACCTATTGGAATTGTGGCAAGGCTGATCACATAAAGAAGAACTGTATGAAACCTAAGAAGATAGAGAATGATAGTGCAAATGTGATATCTGAAGAATCACATGATGCACTATTATTGGTAGTTCATAGTTTTGTTAAAGACTTGAAATTGGATTCAGGGGCTTTGAATGTGGTAGGAAATCTACCAGAGGTCACAGTGCAGAGCAGTGATGGAAGTGAAGAAGAAGGTGGGTTCGGGGTACCCATTCCTATTGTTCGACATACAAATATTGAGGAACCACAGAGCTATAAAGAAATCTTGCAAGAAGAAAGTTCGAGCAAATGGGAGCTGGCAGAACTTCCACTAGAGAAGAAGGCATTACACAATAAGTGGGTGTACCAGGTGAAGACTGCGTTTGATGGGGCATGATATCAGTAAGAGGTACAAGGCTAGACTTGTTAAAAAAGGCTTTCAATAGAGGTATGATGTTGCCCATGCAGTGGGAGTTGTAAGAAGAGATAAGAGTGACCCAGTAAATAGCTTGGAGGTGCAAAGCTATGTGGAGCCTGCTGATATGTTGACTGAGGGTGTTACTCTTGAGAAACTGAAGTTGTGCACAGCTTCAATTGGTCTTCTGGAGTGAAGACAGAGGATTTGAGTTCTAGAGGTGGAGGATTCAAGGTGGATGATACATGTTGAAGAAAAAGGTGACACCGCTAGTGGAGGATATCAGTTTGAGGAAGGAGATGTTGCAGTCTGTGTACCGATCTCCAAGTGGGAGAATTGTTCGAAACGGTGGAGCAGTGAAGCCTGGTCCATTATGCTTGGGCGGTTACTTTGCTTTGGAGAGTCACACCTCTTCCTAAATAACCACTTTCGCCTTCCTCTTTGGTGAGGTGAAGCATCTCTTCGCTCCCTCCTATTCGTGATAAAAGCTTCGGATGGCTCTCCTTGGGTTTTGTAGTCACACTTTGAGTTCTTCTTTGGTTTCCTCGGGATAGAGAAAGGTTTCCTCGGGGCAGAGGAAGAGAAGTGCAAGGAGGAGCAGTTCCTTGCTGCAAAAGGAAGAAAAAAAATTGAGTTTATTTCTCTTGTAAGTTTATCTTCTTCGGTGTATCTCGGTGTAGAGTTTCTTTGGTGTATCTCGGTGTAGAGAGAGAAGAAGAGCGAGAGCAACGAAGAGTGAGAGATTCATCTTGTAAGTCGATGTAATCGACTGGTGTAAATTTCTCAAGTAATAAAATCCCCTGCAACTCCGTGGACGTAGGCAATTTGCCGAACCACGTAAATCTGTAAATCTATGTGTTCCGTTGTGTTTCTATTTTCTGGTGTGATTTTTCTCGTTCTATTTTCTGCTTCAAAGATCGTTCTCCTGTTTGATTTATATATATACCACATCAACTGGTATATCTATAGATTTCGCAACAACAACACAAGGGATCAACATGGGTCGTCAGATTAGATGATTATGGGATTTATTCGTCAAATGATCAAAATGTCTCTCTCCAGAGGTTAGCAACAGAAGGGGTGGGGCGGGCAATCGAATTCTAATATTGTTTTGGAGTGAAGTCCCGATGGTAAATTTGAGCCTCCGTAGCAGCTGATCACTGTTATTCGCCTTCTACTGGTCGCCATTGGCAAACTATGTCTGCTTATGAAGTGTCACGAATTATGGTGTAACAAAGAATATATCCTGAATAAGGTGTAATGAAATATCTTGAATATAGTGTAATTAAGTATTTTAAAAACAAATCAAATACTCAAACTTTAATTTTTTATATTTATACCATTTTCGCATACCTATGCTCGAAAATGTGTATTTTAGTTTTTAAAGTTAGTAATAGTAATATTTTTGTTGTGATATGAAATTTAAGTATTATAAAAGCAAAAAAATCAAAGTTTAGATATTAGATATGTAAATGATTAAGAATTGTATTGGTAAATATGTAAATGTTCAAATTTTTTTTTTTAAATAGTTAATATCTGGCCTATTTTTTTTTTTGAATTAATAATTTGCAGATATTTTTTTAAGAAAGAATAAGATCTTCAACACAAAAATATAAAGGAATAATTATATATTTATGCAATATAATGTCAAAATGCACAATAACTTCTATAAATAATGAAAAAATTATATATATTGAATCCCAAAATAACACTCTAATCCCGCTAAGATATATATCGTTGGTAGGATGAGAGAAATAAGGAGAAGAGAAAGAGTCACATGTATTGCTAATTCTATGGAAATAAATTAAGTAATTATCTATGTGAAAATGACTCCCGTGTTTATTGGTCATAGGGAGTGTACGGTAAATTAAATGATTGTCCCCCATTTAATGAAAATGTTATAATGAATTTATAAGACATTACACATTTAAATATTTATTATTGACTTTCACATATTTTGACCTTGTTAACCACTGTTTTCATATTCATAATTGTTCGATTTTGGCGTATGTCTTTCATTCGGCCGACCAATAGTCATTCAACCAACAGACTGATCTTCGATCAACTTTTTTGAGGGATTCCATCGTGAAAATTCGTTATACACTTGAAGGGTTATTCCATCAAAAAGATCAGGTATATACATATTTGAAATGCAACATTTCTTCGGTTAAGCGATCGACTTTGTTCTTTGGTTTTGATGACCTTTTATTCAGTCAGCTCATGATACAAATGTCTAAATTGATGCTAGATAGTTTGATCTCTTACTTTTTTCTTCGTACAATCCGCTAAATCTTCTCGAGATTCGTGCAATCACATTTTCGATGTACAATATAGCATTGAGTATATATGGTATATGATTAATCTCTCAAGTTTTTTTTTTTTCTTTTTATATCAGTGCCTGAACCTATGAATCAATTTAATTATTTTTATTTCTCAAAGGCAATTATTTCAAAAAAAAAAAAAAGATTTTCAGACTTTGAAAATAAGAATAATTTAGTTTATGATAAAAGATCAAGTTTTTTATTATTGCGAGTTATAAATTTGTTGAATTTATTTCAAAACGTGCCAGAATATTTAAAATAATATTTATTTCAAAATAAATTTAATAATTCGAATAACCAAACTTTAAAACCGACCAACATTATCTTTGAAATTTATTAAAAATAAAAAATTATTTAGTTTAATAAAATCCGGCAAGAGTCCGGTTTCTACCAACCCCACCAGACCACTTCCAGCTGGACCCTTTTCTTCCTGACAATTCCCATTGAGTTTGGCCTGTGCCGTGATTATCCGGTTCTCTATTTTGACTTTTCCATGGGAATATAATTTTCTTTTTTTCTTTTTTTTTTACAAATATATCTAACACCTAAATTTTATTTTTTAATATTTATAAAAGTTAAATCTTTTATATCACGATAAAATTATCACTATTAAATTTTAAAAAGCGAAATATTATTTTTTTCTTACATAAATAAAGTGGTGTGTGTGTGTGTATAATATATATATATGTTCCGTCAACCGTGGCTTGTTGGCAGTCCTCTCAGGTTACGAGTTCGATCCCTAGTGGCGCTAGGTTCTCGAATATTTAGGCGTGTGACGCGGGCTATCATTATGAGGCGTAGCACTTGAGACATCGGCATTTGAGTCTCTGCCAAATACCGATTTCCTTTATATATTATATACAAGTCATGTCTAGGGTGATCGATTGTCCACCTTGAAATTAAATTTGAGATTTCCCCGCAATAAGTAAAATTTAATTGTTTTTTCTTATATAATTTAGGTAATTTAATAATTTTAGCCTCCCTTCATATATCTTTTGTCAATACATTAAAAAAAAAAAATTTTGTGATCTTGCCCAACATAAAAAATAATGTTGGCTCCAACCTTGTATATATTAAAATATTAAAGGTGTGGGTTTATATAAATGTTTTAAGAAATGCTTAAGAATATTATAAGCGATATATAAATTTCAAATGTAACAGCAGTTTTGTCTGTTTAAATTGCGTTTTGTCAATTTTTTTTTTAAAAACTACAGTTAAAGTTTGCATTTTCTCACTTGTCATGACTAGGTGTGGGGGTCATTTTTTCAAAAAAAAATAATAATAATAATAGCCACCACAATTTTTTGTAGATCAGATTATTTTTCAGCAGCTTCACAACTGCTTTTTAATAAGCTGCAGCTGCCCCAAACATAATCTTAATATTTGATTTGAAATGAAATTGAATTGATCCAATGTAAATTTTTTGAGAAAATCATGATATTTTTGTGGATAATAGTCAATTGATTAATGTTTAAGAAAAATAATGTCCCGTCCTGCTCTGTTTGGCGCGGCTGCTGCTTCTCAGCTTTTCAGCTGCAGTTACGCTGTTCCAGGAAGCTGCTGTGGGGAAGCTGGTTGTCTGTTTATTGCAGTTGTATGAAAATAACTGTGGGACAACAGTTTCTAAAAAAATTGACCGTTCTGCCCATATTTATTAAATTTATTTATAGCATAACTATGACACATGTTTATTTAATAATTCTGAAACAAAAATTCAAAATAATGATGAATTTATTTAATAATTTTGAAGGAGACATTCAAGATAAATATATTTTCAGAATCAAAATAAGTGAGAATGAAATTAACATTCTCTTAAACTTATTTAATTCTCTAAACTGTACGATAACCGTCCGTCTTCATGCAACTGATGATTACTTCATTTTAAACAAGCCAATAAAATGTGCATTTACATACATAACACACAAGTCTTATACACTTAATGATTTAACACCTCAACTTTAATATTTAAATACAGAACACTAAAATCGTTAGCATCACATCAAGAAACAACTATTACAAACTGTAGAAGGCAGAATTCACTGCCTCGAACATATTCTCAACAATTTCAAGCCAGCAAATGCGATGTACATATTGTCAACAATTTCAAGCTATCAATTGCGATGTATATAGCAATATTGCAATTCCAGAGCCAATAATAATTTTCAGTTAACTTGAAAGATAGATTACAAGATAGCATTACAGTAATAATTCTCGCATTTCAATATACGACCAAACTCATTTCAAATTTAAAACTCTTAAGACATAATTTATACAGAATTATAGATACGCAGCTCATTTCACAGCGAGCATCAAGAGTGAAAAAAAAAGTCTAAAACTATTAAAATTACAATTAATAAGACAATTATATTATTTTTCACATTCAGACGATGTAGCTCCCGTGTTGGATTTTTCTCAAGTGATATTTTCCATTCCCGATCAACATCGTTAAGGCAATCCCACTCCTATGCTTCTCCTGCCCATGTAGACCTAGATCCATGAGTTTTCTACGAAAGAAGAAAAAAGGGTTTAGATTGAACTCCTTAGATTTAAGCCAATGTTAAATAGCATTTGATGCAGATATTATTATTTCCATATTTACAGCAAAAGAAGGTGAGTCATTGTTTCAGTTGGAGGTTTTTGAAACTACTAATTTTAGATCTATATACTTATTCTAAAGTTGATTCCAAATTCAAAAAATAAGCTAGCCTTTAAAATAGTTTTAAAATGATATGATGAGGGTCATGAGCTCAAAGAAAAAATTCATAGCCAAGTACAAGTCTCATATAAATTTGCAAATAACCTACAAATTGGGACATCCCAAAGAAAATTTGCCCACAAGAAAAAATGAGAGCGGTGTTGCATGCTCTGAGATATTATCTTTGATAAAAAAGCTGCAGGTTTGCCATGTGAAATATGTTGCTTATGTTGAGGTGGTATTGAACATTGCTAAGAAAATTAAGGAAAATAGTTAGATGAAGGGCAATGAATTTCCAAAGCCTTCATCCTCCAATAACTTTCATGATGGGTCAAGGACTGCAAGCAGTGAAAGACACATTACCCAATGACAAATAAGCAAGTGGAGCCTCAAAAAAGACAGAGGTCACCAAAATAAGTGACGACAATAAAAGTGACCGAACAGATAAGTAAATAATTAAGAAATAAGTATGAAAAAAAAGACAACAAAGAAAGCATTTGACCAATATTTCTACTAAGAATGAATCCTCTAGAAATAAACAAAAAAATTTATGACCCATGAAATTGATGATGAAGACGATCAGCTTCAGCTTATTTTCATCATGTTCATGATTTCTAACATAAGGTAGAACATATAATTGCTTCTAAGGAAATAAGTCATAAGTCCCATTATGCAACCAATATAAAGTCACAACAGTATTTTCCGCATAACCACATGATTACTCGAAGACCATCTAAGTTGGATTTGGATACACCTTCTAACAACAAAACAAAAGAGAAATACACCACCATGACGTTCAACAATATATATTGTACATATATACCACGAAAAATGCATTTGCATAGATTTAAGAAAATTTCAATTGAGTATCTCTTTATGCATATTAAATTTATGCAAAACTTCTCAACAGATTGTTAGACGCTGGAGACCGCTCCCTGATCGCGAATCTCGATCTCCCGCGCCCGCTTCTGCCTTCACGTACCCGATCGCGACGATTTGCGATCCTCATTCGCGATCCCGCTCCGCGCTCCCGCGGTCCCGTGGCGCGAGGCTTTGCGTCTCTTTGCCAGCAACCGTTCCCACCTTTCTCTGACGCGAAACGAAGCATCCCTTCCTTCCTTCCTATTCGTGATAAGAGGCTTCGGATGGCTCTCCTTCAGAAGTGAAGTCACGGTGTTCTTCTTCGGTTTTCCTTGGGATAGAGAAAGGTTTCCTCATGGCAGAGGAAGATAAGTGCAAGAGGTAGTTCCTTGCGGTGAAGGAAAAAGTAAGAAGAAAAAGAAGATTGTTCTCCCTTGACTTCTTCTTAGTGGTTTGTGACAGAAGAGAAATTATGTTTATTTCTCTTGTAAATTTGTATTTGTCTTCTTCGGTGTCTTCGGTGTATCTCGGTGTAGAGTTTCTTCGATGTATCTCGGTGTAGAGAGAGAAGAATGGAAAGAAAAGAAGAGATAAAACAACAAAGTGGAAGTGAGAGATTCCTCTTCTAAGTTGAGGTGATCGACTGGTGTAAATTTCTCAAGTAGTAAAATCCTCTACAACTCCGTGGACGTAGGCAATTTGCCGAATCACGTAAATCTGTGTGTTCTCTGGTGTTTTCTGGTGTGATTTTTCTCGTTCTATTTTTCACTTCGTCGATCGTTCTACTGTTTGATTTATATATATACCACGTCAAACTGCAGCACAATCATTATTCTCGGAAATGAAAATAAATAAGAAAAATGACAATAATTACCCAAGAATTCCTAATAATATCGACAGTTTATCATCCGTTCTATTGAAAGGAGCTATTTCTTCCACCGTCTACATTATCTGATATCACAAAACAAAAATAGTTTAAGAAAATGAAAAGGCTTTTCAAAATTTCTAGCTTTTATAGATCAAACGACAAAACTTTTTGCTGCAATTATACACCTAGGCTTATGCAGCAAATCGGAAACCTGCAGCAAGGTTTAAGAATTACCGGTTGGTCAGGCTTCCGGATAGAGGTGAAACGGAGGAGAACAGCAGCCATGGCAACAATAAAGGCGGATCCGATGAGTGAAAGAAATAGCCTTCGCGGCAGCTCCATTCCTCGGTGCATCTCCTCCTCCAAATGACTCGCGAGTAGAGATTGGTTATACGAATTATTGAGATTCTTCGCTTCTCTGCTGTCTTCCCCTTTCTGATTTTTTGCAGTGTGGAGCCATTGCATATTTGCATAAATGACCTGTAAGTCCACTCTTTCTTCTCTGCGAAAATTAAAAAAGAAAAAAGCTCAGAAGAGGAATGCTGAGAGAGAGGAGAAGATCTGGTTCGATTCACTCTTTCTTCTCTTGGTGGCTTCTCCCATCCAAGCGGCGGAAGACACGCGGAGTGAATATACTTCCGTGGTTTCTCTCTTTAAGAGGGCAGCAGCGGAAAAGCGAAAGAACATAAATTGTGAAGGTGGGGTGAATAAGATAGGCATGCAGGTAAAAGTAAGAAGGAAAACATACAGTAAAAAAAGGACCTGGACCGCTTCCCGCGGCCGGCGTTTCAATTCGTCACCACGTTTGGGGAGATTCACGAAATCTCACCAAACGGGCTCTAAATCACCAAATGAGCGTTGTGTTTACTTTCGGCATAAATGACTTTCAGATCCATTAAATAGGCGTCAGCTGTTGTCACATGCAGTTGTATTTCAGCTCCTAAACAAAAATAAATGACGGCCTTTTTATTTGAGCTGATATTGATGAAACTAACATGGATCAACATCCGGTTCATCAAAGTTTTCAAAGGAAAATAGTAAAATTCATGCTCGAGTAGTATCCGGCATTCACGCTTCGGCTGTGCTGCCTCCATGACAGCTTCAATCTTGTCAGCCTTAACCTATTGAAAATTAAGATGATATCCAGATTAACTTGTCAGCAAACTAAACCTCTGTCACACCTCAAAAAAATATAGAAGAACCTGCTTACATGAAAGATCATGATGTATAATTTGAACTATTCAAGAATTCTGTACAACTTGTGTTGACCGCTCTAGACGAATCTCGACAAATAAATTACATCAATTGTGAATATTTGAATTTCGTGGAAAAATAGTAATTAGAACCCACCGGAAGCCATAAAATCAACGCACATCATTAAATTCTAGATTAATTTTGAATTTCTTGCAATCTTTGGAAAGATAACAAAATTCTCTACAATTATGTGATGACCGTTCTAGACTTCTAGTCCAATCTCAAAAAAAAAAAAATCACAGCAATTACAATTGTTGACATAAATTTTGAAAAATTTTAATTGGAACCTACCCCGCAGTGATAAGAACTTCATACATTGCTTAATTTTCGTCTGATTTTGACGTTGTTGATATGGTTGGAAATGTTACATAAATCTCTTTAACTTTTGTGTTGACCGCTCAAGACGAATGTCGACGAAAAAATCACAGCAATTGCAAGTGTTCGAATTTCGTGAAAAATCAATATTGAAAACCCACATCAAAACTATAAAAACACTACATATTGCTCAATTCTTATCTGATTTTGACATTCTTAGTACAGTTGGGAATGTGACATAAATCTCTATAGCTTTGTGATGACCAGTTGAGGTGAATTTCGACTAAGAAATCACCACAATAGTTTGTGTTCGAATTTCATGGCAAAACAATATTGAAACCCACATCGCAATGAAAAAAATGGCTCACATCGCTCAATTTTCATTCACCTTCAATGTTCTTGTCAATGTTGGAAATGTGACAAATTTTTATTACTTTTGTTTTGACCGCTCCGAGATAACCTAAACAAAAAAATTGTAACAATGATTAGAAATTTGGTGAACTCACCTCGCAGCTATAAAATCACCTCACATCGCTAAAATCTATTCCAATTTAGACACCCTTGAGATCTTTGGAAAGCTGACAGAATTCTCCACAACTTTCCTGTTTTCGGCTCCAGTCGATTCTCAACAAAGAAATCGCAGCAACTGCGAGTGTTCTCATTTCAAGAAAATTTTTTGAATATGAAAAATAGAAGAACATGATGCTGCATATTTCAAAACAACAAGAATTTTTTGGAGGATTACTCCTACACTAAATTTAGCATATCAATCATCTAAAATTCTATGAAGTGAATAAAAACAAACTTTTTTCTATTATCATAAAAGTAGATGAATCAACACATAATAAATGCTCTTTCAATAAGTAACATTGGTACAAATTTACTTCCAGTCCAATGCCAATTCCTTGTGATATTATTGTCTGTTTACAGGAATCAGTAGAATCCATGATTGAGAACAGATTCAAAAAGATCAAGAACGATGGTAAAGAAACCAGATATCGAAGATAGAAGATTCAGAACAAGAAAACCATCGAAAGGAAAAAAAAAAAAAAAACTATTTTCCTGATTAACAGTAATAAAAATAGCTTCATCAATATATATCATATATGTAAATCATTCAAAACAATAATAATAATACATTTTCCAATGATCGATCCACTTACAGAATTCTACGTACAATAATTATAACTAATAATCTGCATCCAGCTTTTCCTTCAATCCAAAGAATAACATATGTTCTTGAACTGCTCAACATGCTCCGCCGCCAACGCCATGAACACCTCAACACCTCCCTTCTCCTTCATCGACGGCACAAATACCATCAGCCCTTCCACCGGCAAATTCGGCGGAAGGAAAGCGCACGGCGCCCCGGTCCCGAAATCCAGATCATGAAAATTGAACCTCAGCCAACTATCCACCTCAAGATTCGGACACAGCGAGTTCCCCATCGCCGGCGCCGTCGCCGCCAAATCCTCCCCCTTATTCATCTGATCCCCAAAGTCAATAAAGGACCGGAAATATGCGTCGTCGATTCGTTCCACCGCCTCGTGTATGATACTCACGGCGTTCGTGGCCGGCGTTAGCTCTTCCACGGTGGATTTTGGGTGAGCCCAGAGAACTAAGTTTCCGAAGAACTCCGTGGGGATCGATGGGGATTTGAGTCTGGCGCGGCCGTTCACTGCAACTCGGACTTTGGTTGCTTCGTTGGATTTGAGCCCCCTTGCCGCGGATATCTTGCGCCAGAGATGGGCAAGGAGGGCTTCGAATGTGCTGCAGCGAACGCCGGATTTGACCTTGGTGATGAAGTCGGATGAGAAGCGGACTTTCAGATTTTTAATTGTGCATGTTGCTTCGATCGAGGATCCAGTTCCTGAAAGAATTCATTTGGGGGTATTAATTTTCACTTGTTTTCCTAATAAAGAAACAGGAAAGATTTTGATTATACCGGAAGACTTGAACTCAATCGATCGGTGATCGAACTCGCATCTCGGCGGATTCCTGGGCTCAACCACGGCGTTGCGATCGAGAAACGGCGGCGGGTTCGGAGCTTCTCCAACCCGAACCATCTTCGCCCACGCGGCGAAGAAAACGCTCATCGACTGACCGTCGGCGACTCGATGATGCGACGTGGTGCCGATCACAAGTCCGCCGCAAGCGTAGCGGTTGAGCTGAATCTGAAGAAGCTCCTCAACTCCTTCCCCAATATGAGGATGAAGCGCAGAGAGATTGCTATTGGAATCGAGAGGGAGCGTCTCCGACAGAGTGGCGGAGATCTCTGTTTCCACGACGCGGACGCCGTAGTTGTTGAGGATTATGAATGGACGGCGATTGTGATCGGAGGATATGCGGCCGGCGAGGTGGGGGAAGTGAGAGAGGACGCGGGAGAGGCCGGATTTGAGGGATTCGTTGGAGGGTGTTGGGGGAAGAAAGGCGTAGAGAATGGGGACGTGGAAGTTGGGGGCGGCGAAGTCGAAGATGGTGAGAGGAATGATATTGGGGTGGTTAGGGGGAGAGGAAGTGGCTTTGAGTGTGGTGGTGCTGATGATTTCTGTCGCCATTGTTGGGAAGATGGGGGAGGTGGAGCTGGGAGGGGGAGGGGGAGGGGGGAGAATATATAGGGTGGTGGAGCAGGGAGTTGTTGGGAGAGAGACAATGGTTCTCGAAGAATCTTAAATAATGTTATTTATTTATAAAGGCTTTCAAAAAGTATATTTTACACGTGAAGTTCGTTGTTTTATACTTCGAGCTTGGGTTCTGTTCTTCTATATTTCGAGCTCAAAAATTGTATTTGTGTTCTGCTAGTTTATTTAGCGAGCCCAACACTAACTGCTCATGAATAAAAAATCATTTTGACAATCCTAATCACCTAACCATAAGATGTTAAAAATTGGAGTAAGATTTAAAAATTATTATTTATATTAAAAAATCATTTGAATCTAATTTAATAATTTTTATTATATTTTCTTCATTAATAATTTTAATTATATATATATATATATATCTATATATATATGGCTCTTTATTAACAAGCCAAAATGAGTCGAACACGAACGAACAAATCTTTGTTCGTGTTGGGCTCGTTCACTTAACGAACGAGCCGAACAAGAGCTTCTTAACGTGTCGAACACGAGCTGTTCGTGAACAAAGAGCTGTTCGCGAACAACGAGCTGTTTTGACAGCCCTATCTGTAAAGCTTGATTTGCTCATTTAATTATTGACAGGATGAAAGATAGAGACACAGTAATATGAAATGTTATGATAATTACTCATGAAATTTATGGATTGTATGTCGAAGCTCTCTCTCTGTGCACGTCCCGAAACGGGTCGAGAGGTTTAAACCAGAAGATATCACCCTCATCTGCATCCTCAGTGCTTGCAGTCGATCAGAAGAGAAATTACGGCCATAACAATGACCTTCATGTGTAAATATAATTTTCGGAAGTCTTTATAAATAAAATTATTTAGAGCCTCCATATGTAATTATTTTTTGCAATCATATAAAAATATGACTAATATCACATTTTATACATTAAATGTTATAAATATTAAAAGTCAAATTTTAGATGTTAAATAAGTGAATAAATAAAAATTGCGTGGTATGCGAGTAAATTTTTTTCAAGATATATATAATTAAATACATTTGAAAAAAATTTTGGTCTGCATATAATTTGAGATATTTCACATAAGAGATTAATGTAAAAGATATTTCTCACAGGAAATTTGATGGGGAATTTCTTGTAGAAATCCTGCCGATGAGATGAGTGACTTTTATAAATATTGACTTTATTTATTTTATGAATTTTAGAAATGGCTCTTCATTTAATAAATTGCATTATATGATCAAATTCTCAACATTTAAATGTTTTTATTATATATACAATACTATGTCAAAGGCATGTATAAAAATATATATTATTGTTAATTATATTTTTATGCGATCATTTGACTTCAAAAATTAAGATATTATATAAATAAATGTAGAAAGAAAATTGGTGATTTATAAATATACAAAAATTTAATAGCATGCGTCCGTTTGGGGCGACTGCAGCTGTTTGAAGAAGCAATTGTAAAGCTGTTAAAGAAGAAACAGTTGTTCAAAAAGTTGTAGTGACTATTATAATTTATTTTAAAAAAATTAGACCACAATTTTCTAGCAACCACCACCACAAGTAATGAGACATGTTAAAAGATGCAGCTTTCAGCTATAGTGTTTTGAGAACATAAATAAAATATAATTTTACTAAATAAAAAAAAAATTGTGATGCCCCCAACATACCAAGACCGCAATGGCCAAACACGCGAGCAACATGACTAAGCGTGTTTAGCCGCGGGTTGTTGAAATGGGATATCACGTCAACATAATAATTATATTCAGTGTTGTGTTGTTTTCTTTTTTTTTTTTTTTGGGGGTTGGGAATTGAATATTTTTTTTTTTTTTTTGTAGAATAAGATATTATTTTGTTTTTGATAATTAGAACGGCATTTATGTCTTATGGAAATGTTAAAGATAAAGTAAGTAGAAAGTTTATTTTTGAGAACTATTGGAAGGGAATTAACGATTTGATTATAAGAATATTAATTTAAAAGTTTCATTATCTACTAATTAATGATGCGACATGAATTAATTTTATGATTTCACATGAAAATCGAGCTAAATTTTCATTTAAAAATATTTTTATTCAAATTAAAGATCATTGAGAGGGCCAATTTTAATAAATTTATAGTCAAATTGTGTGTCATGATAAGATAAACTTGGTGAAATAAAAAATTGTTCCGCTTTGAGTCCAATTAAGCCCAAGGTCAAATCATTAATTGGAAGTTTTTAGAACATTGATTGAATGGTCTAAAGAACTATGGATTTAGCATGATTTCAGTCAAATTGAGCTTCATGACGAGAGGAATCCAACGGGCTTAAGCTACCTTAATTCTGGAATCATTAAGGCCCTCAAATTATTAAATAATCTCTTATGATCACAAGAGATCGATGTGGGCCGTTCGATCAGATGATTATGGGATTTAATCGTCAAATGATTAAAATGTCTCTCTCTATGGGCTATCAACAGAAGGGGTGGGGCGGGCAGTCGAATTCTAATATTGTTTTGGAGTGAAGTCCCGATGATAAAATCAGGCCTCCATAGCAACCGATCATCGTTGTTCGCCTCCTGATTTTTGTTAGTGGCGAACAATGTTTACTTATAAAGTATCTCAAATATGGTATAAGAAAATATATCCTAAATATAGTGTCATGAAATATCCTCAATACAGTGTAATGAAGTACTCCGAAAATAAATCTAATACACATTCTTCAATTTTTTATATTTATACCATTTTCACATACCTATGCTTGAAAATGTGTATTTCAATTTTTAAAGTTAGTAATAGTAATATTTTTGTTGCGATATGAAAGCTTTAAATATTATAAAAGCAAATAATTAAAGTTTAGCTCATAGATACGTAAATAAATAAAAATTGTATGGTATGTAAATGTTAATTGTTTTATTAAAATAGTTAAAATCTGGCATATTTTTTGTTAATTAATAACTTGTAGATATTTATTAAGAAAGAATAAGATCTTCAAAACAAAAATATAAAGGAATAATTATATATTTATGCATTATAATGTCAAAATGCACAATAACTTCAATAAATAATGAAAAAATTATATATGTTGAATCCCAAAATGTCCTTTGAATTAAGCTAAGATATAGAGCGTTGGTAGGATGAGAGGTATAATGAGAAGTAAGAGAAAGAGAAGAAATAGTCACAAGTAATGCTGAGTCTATGGAAAGAGATTCAATAGCCCTCTTTGTGAAAATGACACCCCTATTTATAGATCATAGGGAGTGTATAACAAATTACATGATTGTCTATCATTTAATGAGAACATTATAATGAATTTATGAGACATTACACATTTACTTATTTATAATAGACTCTGACATCTTTTGATCTCGGTAACCACCATTTCATATTCATAAATGCTCGAGTTAGTCGCATGACGTTCGGTAAACCAACAATTATTTAGCTGACAAACAGATCTTCGATCGACTTTTTTACGGAATCTATTATGATGTTTTTTTATCCTCAAGAAGGGTTATTCCATTAGATAGAGGGTATATCACCGTAACAACTTACATGATTGTTCATCATTTAATGAAAACGTTATAATGAATTTATGAGGCCTTTACATATTTATAATCGACTCTGACATCTTTAGACTTTGGTAACCACTATTTCATATTCAGAACTACTCGATTTAGTCGTATGATGTTCAATCAACCGACAATTATTTAGCTGACAAACAAATCTTAGATCGATTTTTTTAGGGAATACATTAAGAAGTTTCACTATCCTCATGAAGGGTTATTCCATCAGACAAATGTTACATCACCATAATCTGACAAGCAAATTTCTTTGTTGATAATTTTTTATAGAAGGTCAAGCGAGAGTTCCGTTAAGCTATCAACCGTGTTCTTTGGTTCAAATGACCTTTTATTCGATCAGCTGATGATTCGACTGTCTGAATTGTTGCTAGATAGCTTGATCCTCAGTTGCTTTTACGTGCAATTTGTTAAATCTTCTCGAGATTCATGCAGTCACATTTCCAATGTACAATTTAATATTGAGTATACATGATATATGATTAATCTCTCCAGATTTCCTCTTTATATATATATATATATATATATATATATTAGTGCCAGAAGGCTATGAATCAATTTAATTATTTTTATTTCTCGAAGGCAATTCTTTCATAAAAAAAAGATTTTTCAAACTTGAAAATAAGAATAATTTAGTTTATGATAAAAAAAAAAACAAGTTTTTTTATAAGTGCGACTTATAAATTTGTTGAATATATTTGAAAACGTGCCGCATTATTTAAAATAATATTTATTTCAAAATAAATTTAATAAATAACCAAACTTTAAATCCGACCAACTTTATCTTTGAAATTTATTAAAACTAAAAAAATTATTTAGTTTAATAAAATTCGGCAAGAGCCCGGTTTCTACCAACCCCACCAGACCACTTCCAGCTGGACCCTTTTCTTCCTCACAGTACTCATCGTGTTTGGCTTGTGCCGTGGTCATATGGTTCTCTATTTTGACTTCCCATTGGAATATCATTTTTTCATATTTTTTTTTACATATATATATCTTATACCTAAATTTAATTTTTTAATATTTAGCCAATCAAATCTTTTTTATCACAGTAAAAATTTCACTATTTAATTTTAAAAAGTGAAATACATTTTCTTCATACAAAAATAAAGTGGTATATATATATATATATATATATATATATATATTATATATATATATATATAAAAGTCCTGACTAGGGTGAGCAATTAATTGTCCATCCTGAAATTAAATTTGAGATAAATATGCAATAAGTAAAATTTTAAAAAAAAATTTATTGTATAGTTTAGGTACTCTTGATATATTTTTTTTGTCATTACATAAAAAAAAATTAATTTTGTGATATTGCTTATCATAAAAATAAAATTGGCTCGACGCTGTATTTAATAATATTTAGGTGTGTGTGTATAAATGTTTTAAGAAATGCTTAAGATAATGTAAGTGATATATAGCTTACAAATGTGAGTTAGGGTTGTTAGGGACGGTGGTGCTACACCACAGTTTTATGTCTGGGTAAATTGCGTTTAAACAATTTTTTTTTCAAATAAAATACAGCTGAAATTTGTGTATTCCTACCAGTTCTAGCTGGGTGCAGTGACAACTTTCTTACTGGAATTTGACTCAAAAAAAAAAAAAAATTGTAATAACCACCACAGCTTTTTGAACATCATATTATTTTTCAACAGCTTCGCATCTACTTTTTAAAAAGTTGCAGCTGCCTCAAACAGACCCTAAACCGAAATTGAATAAATCCAGAACATATTCATGATTAATATTGTTCAGACAATCATGATATTTTAGTTGAAAATAGCCAATTGATTAAGGTTTAAGAAATATAATGTCCCACCTAGAGCAAGTTGGTGTAAGAAATTGAGGACATGTTAGAATGTTTTTTTACCTAATTCTTCCACTAAGTACCACCAAGGATCGTAGTTATCCCTTCTTTGCAAAATGTCTTTCAAGTCGTGTGAGGATTGAAGACTGTAATAAACAATCAATTATATACCATACCACACTTTATAATCAATTCAATTAGAGAACACTCTTTTCATTACTAGCATCTATTGTTTTTGTGAGTGATATTCGGAGGGGATTTTGCATCAAATATAAGTTAGGGGGGAGGATCAGTAGCATGATGTGGAAGACCGCCACCAACTATAGTGTCAACAACCATTATTAAAGCACATGTAGTTATTGATTTCACCACCAACCTTAAGATTTATCAAGTCACCAAAAAAAATGAAAAAAAAAAAAATACAATTACTCGAAAAAAATTAGTCGACATTTTGTGTTGATGACGACTCTAAAGTTTAAAGAGCGAGCAACATATCTATTGTAAGGCACAAAAACTTTATGTTACTAGGATTTATCAAATTCGTAGATTTCGCCACTTGCGTACGGAGATGGTGACATAAATCGCTGATATCCACCTCACATTCGGATTCGATAAATCTGGATTTAAGGTGCAGAGGAGACGGAACAGGGAGTCGGAGAGTTGGATTTTGATTTCTCATTTTTTAGAATTTGGCTGGATTTAGGTTAAATCCTGTTAAAAATGTGCTACCAAACACCCCCTAAAGATCAAGATTGTCCTTCTAAAATCATTAGATTTACTTTCTTGTCATACATAAATAAACAAAGTAAAAAATCACTACTTACTAGTCTTTGCTTTTCTTATGAAATCTTAAAAAAAAAACTTTTTGCCTTCTCTGGCTCTTACTATTATAAATGAAATCAATAAATAATAAATATTTGTTAGTAAAACCCAAGTCTAAAAAAATTTTAAATTAAATTACTTTCACTAATACTTGTTCAACTATAGAGGAAGCATAAATGATTGGAGCAAAGTGGCATAGGCCCAGTCAACTCATTCATTGAATAATTTTCCATTGATTGAATTCCAAGGAGATTCTAAATTTAAGCAAACAAATAAGCCATGAAGGAAAATTACTGATTAGAAGATCAATCGCTTCAATTAATCTATGATGCACACATTAGTCCAAAGCTAAAAATATGCTCTATAAAATTTATTTAGCATAATCTAAAAGCCATTATGGAAGGACAAGATTAGGAAATGAAATACTACAACGTGTTCTTTTTGGCGTACCTTATGAAAATATGTTAGAGAGTTTTTTAAGATATGTATTCAATGCCATAGATTTGCTCATATGCAACTTTTAACTTGCTTGTAAAATGCAACCCCTCTAGTGTTTGTTCATCACTCGAGCGAGAAATATCTTCATTTGTGAATGGCTAGAAAATGTTCATGCTTGTGATGATCAATTACGTGACCAAGTGGATTAGGGCAAATCATTTGTTTATAGAGTGCAACTTCTAATTTGACACCATGTTTCACTACAAAGTTGTCATAATGAAATCATTCATTTTTTTTTTCCTTACACCACTTGAATACAAATAAATTGAATCTGCAAGAAAATACTTGTTTGAACTTCCTTAAAAACTAAGTTTAATGTGCCACAGGCCCAAGACATACCGGAAATATGTTACAAGTTGTTCTATGAACACTTAGAATTACTTCGTTTTCGATGATTAATCAGACTCTTATCCTTCTCATAGATCTATGGTGCTTTTGCTTATCAAGTACAAATTTTTTATCTCCATTGAACTAGTTAAACAGATATATCAAAAAATATTAAGATTTACAAATTAAATTTACTCATGCCTATCAATCCATTATCAGCTTCCTAAGGGGTGCCATTGGAGGTAAAGAGAGATGGAGAAAAGATAAAAAAATATGTGAAATTTATTGTTTTAAACTTTAATTTTTAACAACTTTAAACATAATAGTAAATTATTAATTGCTTGGAACCATACTGGTTAAACCAAATTACATTCAGATCAAATTCTGAGAAATGAAAATAGAATTTTATTCATACGTCATCACCCAACTTGCTAATTAACTCAATGAGTTCACCATCACGACTCTTCAGAGTAAATTCTACAGAATATAACTATTTCTCCTTTGCACTAAATTTATATACAAAGTTTTATGACATATTGCCAAATAAAAAGTAGATTGCTAGATAGACACTTGCCTGCACAATCAAACAAAGGTCGCTCATCAGTATCTATACTATTTAAGTATATCCCGCATCAACTTCAAAAGCATACTTGGCTTATGGTATTAAGCGAGGGGATAGAATACGACCACAAAGACTATAACCGTTACCTTGACTAACCATCAGGTCAATTCCCGAATGGTTTAAGGTAAATCGGTCCGTTTCAAAGTACGGATTGCTGCGATGTGTAAGCAGTCATCGTGAACTGGAAAGAAGCATCGAGTGATTACTGGTTGTTCTACCAACAGATCGAAGATCTTACTTTCTCAAGTCATACGTCTTTTGTTTAGCCAACAGTGTTCCGCTCTACTTATTATGACTTACTAGCACCCTTCACTTCAACTCAGACATACTATTTGACTTCCAGCTTATTCCCAAATCAAAGCTACTTGCTTATAATAGAAGAGCAAGGTGCGTAGCTGGCTTGTGAAAGGATGGAAAGGTATCCAGAAAGCAAAGTAACAGCTATACTTGCCCCATTAGCATGCATATAACGGAGTAACCGGCCCCCTTCAACATCTTTCATAACGTGTTCTACGCTGTTGAAAGCTAGATCCACATGAGGTGTGTGATGCATAGCTAAAAAAACGCCAGTCACTATCTGAATGGCTAAACAAAGACCAGCTAACGGACCGAACCCCCACCAATAACTCAGATTGCTTCCCCACCAATAACTCAGATTGCTGCGTTGTTGTGTTTCTTAGAGTGTGACGAGAGTGATTTGACCTTGCTATGAAAGTGAAAGGTAAGAGAAAGGCGGGTGGTGCCTTGGGGTCGACTTCTTCTTTCGTTGAGTGTCCGGGGGGACGGAGTGATATCGGTTTACTAAACAAGGGCAGGGAGGAAGTCTTGTTTTGATTCACATACGGTCGAGCAAGCCTTTCATTGACATTTAATTTGGACCTCAATATTGGAGGAAACATGTCCTCCATTGTTGATCAGTCATTGGGGCAATCACAAATATATTGAAGTCCAACTCTCACACTCAGCAATTTTTAGAAGTTATCCTAAACCTCACGGTAGAAAGGGGGTTTAAGTTTTTTTTGCACTGTATAATTTCCCAACAATCAATTACAAAAAAAATGCGAATGTCATATTTATCCACTGATCATACTGAAAAAATAAAAGCCGAACATTAAAATAATAAATAAAATCTAGCATGAAACAAACAACACATACTAACATATACAGGAAAAAACTGCATTTCAGATATAATAATGATAATAATAATAAAATAACATTAAAAATCTTCTTATTTCTTCTGAGCTAGCAAAGCATACCTGCTTTGTCTGGCAAATATCCAGGCATCTTGATTTCTGGGCTGTCTCCAAGAAAATAGCCATGAATGAAGCTGTTTCTTCTATGCAAATATTTCTATACAACAATGCTATGTTGAAAAAACAGAAAATTTGTGTATGTGTGGGAGAGATTCTTTTTAAATGGTTCGAATCTCTGAACTCTACAAACAGCTTTTTCACCTCCACGCGCGATAGCTCAAATCAACAGCTTCTCAACTTGTTGCAGATCAATAAATTAAGATTTCTAAGGATGCTCCACCAATATTGTAAAATGGCAATTCCTGAATTCTTGAGATGCACCCTTACGTCAAATCTAGGCTGAAATGGAAAAAGCTAAGTAAGACGAGCTTTTAATTTCTTCAGGAACTCGAGTGTCTCTGCGTATGATGGGTCGGTTCGATTGACAGGCTTGCATGAATTTATATGATCCGTTCCGTCCAACACCTGTGGAAGCATTGCGTAAACGACAAATTGCCAAATGTAATAATGGTCATATAATTAAAATTTGAAATAAAAAAGGAAGATTTACATACATACCACCCAAATCCTATGTATTTATATATCTAACACCTAAACTACAATATTTACATGCATACCAGGTTACCTATGCATAAAAAGGTGTATTTCACTTTTTAAAGTTGAAATGGTGGTATTTTTTATTGATATAAAAGATTTTTGTAGCATAAATGTAAAAGGCAAAGTTTATGTGTTAGATATGTAAATACATATGAATTGGGTGGTATGTATGTATGTAAATGACCCATAAAAAAGGAAAATATTTCTCATGCTAGCAGTCATAACAACGGTTTTTTCTTTATATGCTATTGATGGATATTGTAGAATACTTAATGCACATCTAGATGGAAAAGAGAGAGAAGGGGTATGGATACTGAAAGGTACGCAAATGAAGAGAGAAGATGACCTGAACCCACTAAAGGAGATGAAGAATGGGAGGAAAGCTCAAATTATAATACTCATTCCATAATCAACTATATCCTACTATAAGATTAGAACATTTCAAATAAACTCTTGATATTTGTTAATCATTTGAGATTTTTTAAAATTTAATTTATTTAATTTTAAATTTTATTTATTTATTTATTGTTTGAGATTGATGTCAAAATGCAAGTAAAATGTTGCTGATATTTGTAGTATGAAGAAGGCAAATGAAATTATTAAACATATTTAGCGCAGCGATATTGGGGTCCTCGGGTGTATGAAGATCATGTAAATTGATCATCATAATACTCGATCATCGATTGCCATATAAGCAGGTCAAATAAGTTGACTATAATATATAAATGCTGACCTTGATAATATATAAGACAGATCATGGAGATTGATCAATAGAATTATTACTGTGAGTCACAAAATAAATAAATTCTGCATTTACAATCAATCTCCTTCTATGAACTGGGTAATCGGCTTCAGTTAAATTTTAAGGTCTTCTAAATCTAAATTCATCATATTTGCATTAAGATATGTTTGTTCAAATCCCTTTAAAATTCAACCAACAACTTCCTCTTGTCTTAATCCACCACCAAATTTAAATGGAGCTTAGCTATGACAAAGAGTACGTAGAATATCGCAAATTATTGAGTCAATATTAGATAAAACACGACATTTTTGAGATTTGCACAAATAGAGAACAAATTAATCTGGCATAATTCATAAGGGATGTTTATCAAGATATTTTTCACAATATTGTCAATATTGCGATGGCCATCAAAGAAAAAATCAAGCATAACTTGCAACCAATGATGTATCTAAAGAAGTATATTATAGATGGAAAGGATTCAAGCTTCAAGTTTGAGCAATGAAAAAAATTTTGGACTAAAACCAAATATACACACATCAGAAGGATAAAAACAATTTATGAATGAGTTTAATCCTTGAAAATGCCAGATGAATATACTTCTAATTTAAGTATAAGTGTAGGTTTGAGATACAAAAACTTGTTTGATAATCTTATTTTTATGGTCACATTCTAACAAGTTTTATTACCTTACCAAAAGTAATTGGAATTTATTTACAAAACAAAGCTATTTTTTAAGGATCGTGCCAGTATTTCTGAGAGAAAACTCTTTATCGTAGAGTAAAATGAATATTTCAATTATATTATGACAATTAAAAATATATAGATCCTAAGAATTTGCGAAGAATCAAACTCTTTATCGTAGATTAAAAATATATGAATATTGCAAAGAATCCTGTGTATCATGGCAAGATCAAACACATTGAGATTGATATACATTTTAGTGAGGAGGTAGGTATCTTCTTCGCATCACCTTTTGCATCTTCTATCACTTGATAATTCTATCGTTGCCTTTTCTCTTCCTCTGTCAACACTATTAAATCTAATGGGTACATCCAATGTCAGATTGATCATATATTATTCATAAAACATGCACATGGAGGTAAGACAACTGTACTCATTATTTATGTAGATGATTGATCATGACGGGTGAAGATGAAAAAGAAATTGCGACGTTTAATGAGTTTTTTGTCACTGAATTTGAAATTAAGGATCTAAGGATGATGAGATGCTTTCTAGGCATGAAAGTGTCTAGGTCTAAGATGAGAATTTTGATATCATAAAAAAAATACATCCTAGACCAACTAGACGAAACAAGAATGCTAGGGTGCAAACCTGCTGAGCCTCTATGAATTTTAACAAAAAATTACATTCAGGGAGAGAAAACATACTAATGAAGAAAGGTATATTAGAGATTGGTCGGTAAACTTATATACATGTTACGCACTAGACCTAATATCGCATGCTCTGTCAACATTGTGAGTCAACATATGAATGGTCCAAATGAAGAACACCTAGAGATGATTAATAGAATATTGAAGTTTCTTAAGAAGGTCTCTGACATAGAGTTATTATTTAAGAAATAAAAAAAGGGGGATGTAAAGGTTTACACTGATGCTAGTTGGGCAGGCGTACTCACTGACAGAAGATCTACTTTTGGGTATTGTTCTTTTGTTTGGGAAAATCATGACATATGGAGGAGCAAGAAACAAGTAGTGGTCTCTAGAAGTAGTGTAGAATCTAAGTAACAGACACTTGCTTTAGGAATCTGTGAAGGAATGTGAATCCAATCCGTAAAGTTGTTATGTAACAACCAATCCACGGTTAGTATTGCAAAGAATCTCGTGTAGCATGACAAGGTCAAACACATTGAGATCAATATACATTTTAGTGAGGAGGTAGGTATTTTCTCCGCATCGTCTTCTGCATCTTCTACCACTTGGTAATTCTATCGTTGTCTTTTCTCTTCCTCTATCAACACTATTAAATCTAATGGGTACATCCAATGTCTGATTGATCATACATTATTCACAAAACATGCACATGGAGGTAAGACAACTATACTCATTATTTATGTAGATGATATGATCCTGACGGGTTAAGATGTACAAAAAATTGTGAAGATTAATGAGTTTTTTGTCACTGAATTTGAAATTACGGATCTAAGGATGATGAGATGTTTTCTGGGCATGAAAGTGTCTAGGTCTAAGATGAGAATTTTAATATCCTAACGAAAATACATCGTAGACCAACTAGACGAATGAAGAACCCCTAGAGATGACTTATAGAATATTGAAGTTTTGAAGAAGATCTCTGACATAGAGTTATTATTTAAGAAATCAAAAAAAGGGGAAGTAGAGGTTTACGCTGATGCAAGTTGGGCAGGACTATTTACTGACAGAAGATCTACTTTTAGGTATTGTTCTTATGTTTGAGAAAATCATGTCATATGGAGGAGCAAGAAACAAGCAGTGGTCTCTAGAAGTAGTGTAGAAACTTAGTGGTAGGCACTTGCTTTGGGAATCTTTGAAGGAATGTGAATCCAATCCATAAAGTTGTTATGTAATAACCAATCTACTGTTAGTATTGCAAAGAATCCCGTGTATCATGACAAGATCAAACACATTGAGATTGATATACATTTTAGTGAGGAGATAAATATTTTCTCCGCATCACCTCATGCATCTTCTACCGCTTGGTAATTCTGTCGTTGCATTTTCTCTTCCTCTGTCAACACTATTAAATCTAATGGGTGCATCCAATGTCTGACTGAGCATACATTGTTCACAAAACATGCACATTGGAGTTAAGACAACTATACTCATTATTTATGTAGATGATATGATCCTGACG
Source organism: Phalaenopsis equestris (assembly GCF_001263595.1). Classification (NCBI taxonomy): domain Eukaryota; kingdom Viridiplantae; phylum Streptophyta; class Magnoliopsida; order Asparagales; family Orchidaceae; genus Phalaenopsis; species Phalaenopsis equestris. The sequence goes on along the minus strand of NW_018165318.1, from coordinate 1,882,222 downwards.
GGTGAAAATGAAAAGATATTGTAAAGATTAATGAGCTTTTTGTCACTGAATTTGATATTAAGGATCTAAGAATGATGAGATGCTTTCTGGGCATGAAAGTTTCTAGGTCTAAGATTAGAATGGTGATATCCTAAAGAAAATACATCATAGACCTACTAAACGAAACAAGAATGCTAGGGTGCAAACCAGTTGAGGCCTCTATTAGCATTTTTGTTTCGTCTAGTAGGTCTAGGATGTATTTTCTTTAGGATATCACAATTCTCATCTTACACCTACACACTTTCATGCCAAGAAAGCATCTCATCATTATTAGATCCTTAATTTCAAATTCAGCGACAAAAAGCTCATTAATCTTCACAATTTCTTTTTCATCTTCACCCGTCAGAATCATATCATTTACATAAATAATGAGTATAGTTTTCTTACCTCCATGTGCATGTTTTATGAACAATGTATGACCAGGCAGACATTGGATGTACCCATTAGCTTTAATAGTGTTGACAAACTTATCAAACCAATCCTGTGGAGATTGCTTGAGGCCAATAAAAGTATTTTCTAGTTTACAAACCAGATATTTATATGAGTCATTTTTTAGTCCCAGTGGGTTCCAACAAACACTCTTTTTAAAAAATATATTCTTGATATCAAGTTAATATAGTTCCCACCTGGTGTTCGTTGTCAATAAAAGAGGAACTCATACGGTGTTTAACTTGGCCATTGGTGCAAATGACTCTTGATAGTCTATCCCATACGATTGAGTGAAACCTTTAGCGACCAACCTAGCCTTGAACCTCTCAATACTCTCATATGCTTTATACTTGATAATGAACACCCATTTGTACCCAATAAGTTTTTTATATCATGAAAATTTGTAAAGGTTTATGTGTCATTTAAATCAAGTGCTTGAATCTCCTCTTCAATTACATTTTTTCATATTGGACTTTGAAGTGTTTCGTGAATAAATTTGAGTATCTGCACACTATCAAGATTAATACAAAAACTTTTATAAGGTAATGATAACCTCTCATATGAAACATACTCCCAGTAGGATAATTTGTGTAACTTTTCATGTCTTCTCCATTGTATTCCACCTCCCTTGGAACTTCAAAGATGTGTGAATTCAGATTTGGTTGTAAAAATTTATGCGGTTGCATCTTGTCCTTATCCTGCTTAGTGAACTTATTTCTTGAGAAGATCATTGTTGTCGATTTAAAGTTGGATGTTATGAAGTGGTAGAACTTGAGAGACATAATAGCAGAGAGAAGTAGAATAGGTTGTGATAACTCTAGATCAGTGTTGATATCCAAAGTAATGTCCCAATTTTGATATTCACATACTCTTCCACTAAATATCATATTTGGGATAGTATGGTTAGTTTTCAAAGAAACTCACATCCATAGAATTATTTGTTTTTTTTTTTGGTAATGGGAGGATAACACTTGTACACCTTTTTGTTAGAAGTATACCCAAGGAAGATACATTTGATAGATTTTGACTCGAGCTTTGTGCGATTTGGTTGGTGAATGTGAACAAAAGAGAGCCAAATATTTTTAGAGTAAGATTAGTTGAGAATGTTCTGACACGAGGGTATTTCTCTATCACAACATCAAGAGGAGCTTTGAAATTAAGGACCTTGCTTGGCATTCTATTAATGAGGTAGATGAAAGTGAGCATGTCATCTCCCATAAAATTTTTGGGACATAGTGAGAAAACATTAAAGACCTAAATACCGCGAGGTTATATAGATTTTTTTTCTCAGCTATCCCATTTATTGTGGGGTGTCAACACAGGAACTCACATGGATGACATCATTCTTCACAAGGCAGGGTCGAAGGATAGAGTTAAAGTATTCATTTGTATTATAAGTTTTAAGAATGAGTTTTGCATTAGAACCGAGTGTTGATTATGTTATAGAATGATTAAACGATTTGTGCAATTTTAAATTTCTCCTTCACAAAAAATAACTAAATATTTCTAGTGTGACAATCAATAAAAGAAATAAACCATCTAACTCCACTAATGAATTTCAATTTTGAAGTTCCTCAAATATCACTGTGTATGATAGAGAAATGATGTGTTTGGTTGTACTGCCATAGAGAATGAACATGATTATATTTAGTCAACTGGCATATTTTACAATAATCAAATTTTGGCTTTTATTAAAAAAGAGATGGGGATATAATTTTGCAACCTAATAAAATTAGAAAGACCCAGATGACAATGCCATAGTAGAACTTGACTCTCAACAAAATCAGACAAAACTGACTCGCGAGAATATAGGACGGGGATGGTGAAGAAAACTCTTGTGTGTTAAAAGAATATCCTTGAATAGATATAAATCTTGATACAATTCAACATTGTCAATTACCTTCCCCAAATCCACCACCTGAAATTCACAAGAGTTATAATGAAATTTAGTAACACAATTCAAGTCATGAGTAAGTTTGTTAAAAGGAAGTAAGTTGTAATCTAATTGAAGAACATATAACATAGAAAAAAGCTGAATATCTTTGGAGATTTTCACTTCTCCATTCCCAATAATCCAAAAGTGAGATTCATCTGCAAGTTTAACAAATTTGGACATGCTAAAATCTTAGTAGTTGGTGAGAGCATGAATGGGCTCTAATCATGTGATCAAATGCACCCGAGTCAATTATCTGAGGTTGAAATCTAGCATCATTATCGAGATAGCAAAAGGATATTATACCTTGGTGTATCACCAAACTGGTAGGTCGCTCCACTATGCTAGAAAGAAGTTAGGCCAACCCTTCAGAAGGAGTAGCAGCATGGGCTTTGTTGTGTTGGTCCTTCCTCCATCGTCCAGGTTTCCAATCTGTAATTTTCCATGCAGTTTCCAACACTTGTCTTATGCATAATCAAGTTTCTTGTAATGTACACACAAGGGATGATTCTTCTTTGGCTTTGATTCATGGGGAGAGTTTTGTGTGTACAAGGCAAAGCTTTCACTACTAGATGAATCCACATTTCCTGTCATCATGAGCTTCTTCATAATTTCTTCTCTTTTAACTTCAACAAAGGCTTTCCTAGTGGTGGAAATAGGCTTCATCTGCATGATTCTTCCTCTGACCTCATCTAAGTTTTTATTTAGATGTAATAAGAACTTGATCATCCTATTCTTCTCCACCATTATTTTATACATCATAAGAAATAAACCATCTAACTCCATTAATGAATTTCAAATTTGAAGTTCCTCAAATATCATTGTGTATGATAGAAAAATGATGTGTTTGTTTGTACTGCCATAGAGAATGAACATGATTATATTTAGTTAACTGACATATTTTACAATAATCAAATTTTGGTATTTTATTAAAAAAGAGATGGGGGTATAATTTTACAACATAATAAAATTAGAAAGACCCAGATGACAATGTCATAGTAAAACTTGACTTTCAACATCATCAGACAAAACTGACACGAGAGAATATAGGACGGGGATGGTGCAGAAGACTCTTGTGTGTTAAAAGAATATCCTTGAATATATATAAATCTTGATACAAATCAACATTATCAATTACCTTCCCTAAATCCACCACTTGAAATTCACAAGAGATATAATGAAATTTAACAACACAATTCAAGTCATAAGTAAGTTTGCTAAAAGAAAGTAAGTTGTAATCTAATTAGAGAATATATAACATATAAAAAAGCTGAATATCTTTGGGGATTTTCACTTCTCCATTCCCAATAATCCAAAAGTGAGATTCATCTGCAAGTTTAAAAAATTTGGACATGCTAAAATCTTAGTGGTTGGTGAGAGCATGAATGGTCTCTAATCATGTGATCAAATGCACCTGAGTCAATTATTCGAGGCCGAAATCTCGCATCGTTATCGAGATAGCAAAAGGATATGATACCTTGGTGTATCACCAAACAAGTAGGCCGCTCCACTGTGCTAGAAAGAAGTTAGGCCAATCCTTCAGGAGTAGCAACATGGGCTTTGTTGTGTTGGTCCTTCCTCCATCGTCCAGGTTTCCAATCTGTAATTTTCCATGCAGTTTCCAACACTTGTCTTATGCATAATCAAGTTTCTTGTAATGTACACACAAGGGATGATTCTTCTTTGGCTTTGATTCATGGGGAGAGTTTTGTGTGTACAAGGCAAAGCTTTCACTACTAGATGAATCCACATTTCCTGTCATCATGAGCTTCTTCATAATTTCTTCTCTTTTAACTTCAACAAAGGCTTTCCTATTGGTGGATTCATCTGCATGGTTCTTCCTCTGACCTCATCTAAGTTTTTATTTAGACATAATAAACACTAATATGTCATACAAAATTATTATTGTATAAATACATTCATTAACAATTATAAAATACAATACATGACTTAAAAGTTTATATAAAAAAAATGGGGTACAATGCAAAACTTGAAAAACAAATATTGGAAGTAAAACTGCAAATTAAATTTTCGAACAATTTCTAATAGTTTGTTGCAATAATTAAAAACTTAATAATTAAAAAAAAACTTAGAAAATTTTACTTCAACACTGTTATTGCCGGGTTTCAAGCCCAAGATGTGAAAAGTGGGGGTTGCGTTAGGCAGTCGACAACTAACGTAAAATTTGTCGAAAAATCATGACATGAATTCTTTTTTATCATTGTGTAAATGCTAGGGCATCTCCTGACGTTGTATGTCTTGAATATAGTGAAAAGTGTGCAAGGGTCGTTGTACCGGCGCCCGTGTGTAATGTCAAATAAGCAAATGTTCTCATATTACAGACGAATGCGGGTAAAGAAGTTAGTTCATGCAATTAAAATTAGTATAGGATCTTGGAATATAGGTATTCTTACTGGTAAATTATGAAATTATTTTATATTATGATTCATAGAAAGAAAAATATCCGATAAGAAACTAAATGGGTTCGAAAAAAGGCGAAGGAAATTGATAACTTGTGTTTTAATTTTTGGTATTCAGGTAAGAGACACACTAGAAATGATGTAGGTGTAATTATGTATAAGAGTTTGAAAGATAATGTTGTAAAAAATAATAGAATTGGAGACAGAATTATAACCCTTAAGATTGTTATTTATACTAAGATTTTTAATATTATAAGTGTTTATGCTCCTCGAGTAGGTTTAGATATATGTTCTAAGGAAAAATTATGGAATGACTTATAAGACTTAATACAAATGATACTTCTTAATGAAAGAATTTTTATTGGAGGAGATTTAAATGGACATGTAGGTAGAGTGGTAGACGATTTTAGAAATATTCATAGTGGCAATGGTTTTGGAGTGATTAATGAAGAAGGTAAAGTCATACAAGATTTTGCTTTAATTTATGATTTTGTTATTGCTAATACTTTATTCAAGAAAAGAGATGAGCGTGTTTGACACATTACTACTTATAAGAATGGATCTAATAAAACACAAATTGATTATTTTCTTATGAGAATAAGAGATTGTCAAGAATATAAATATTGTAAGGTCATTCCAAGTGAGGATTTAAGTACTCAATATCGATTATTAGTTCTAGATTTTAAGATAAAGTGTTGTAAAATAAAGAATACTAGCAAATCACTGTTATAGAATTAGATGGGGGTATCTAAAATACACAAAATTATTTTTTTTTTTTGTAAAATTCAAGATTTCAAAATTTGGAATGTTCATGAATATGCAAATTCTATGTGGGATAAAGTAACAAACACTATTAAACAAATGACAAAAGGTGTACTTGAATAATCAAAAGAAAAAATTTCTATAATAATAATGTGCAAAATAAGATAAAATATAAGAATTTATATTATAAAAATTGGTTTAAATGTAAAGGCTTAGAGAACTGGGAAAATATCAAACGACCCATAGGTAGTCTAAAAATACAATCTGTGATGCTAAAAATTCTTCTTTTATTAATTTTTATAATAGATTAGGAATCTAAGGAGGGAGTAAAATATATGTATAAACTAGTCAAACAAATAGAAAAGTAAAGATTTAACTCAGGTAAAGTGTATTAAAGTTGAAAATCACAAAATATTTTTTTAGAAAAAAGGTATTCAACATACGGGGGTGAGTTATTTTGAAAAATTTTTTAATGAAGTTTCTGAAAATACGATCGACCTTAATTATCTTAATATCGTTAATAATAATAAAATATTTTAATTTTACCGTTGCATTAGTAAAAAAGAAGTTAATGAGACTTTAAATAAAACCAAGGGTGGAAAGTCTACAGAACTTAATGATAGCCCAATTGAAGTGTGAAAATATATAGGAGATTTGAGAGTTTCTTGCTTACTAAACTCTTTAATATTATTTTAAAAACTAAAAAGATGCCTGAGGAGTGAAAAAAGAATTTTGATCCCCATTTTTAAGAATAAAGGGTATGCACAAGGGTGTGAAAATTATAGAGGAATTAAGTTGATGTGTCAAACTTTAAAATTATGGGAGAGGATAACTGAACATAGGTTAAGACTTGCTACAAAGATTTCTCATAATCAGTTTGGTTTTATGTCGAACAGATCTACTATGGAAAATATACATTTATTGAGAGGTTTGATGGAGAAGTTCAAAGATAATAAGAAAGATCTACATATGATTTTTATTGATTTAGAAAAAGCTTACAAAAGGTTCCAAGAGATATCCTTTGGAGAGTTCTTGAGAAGAAAGATGTTGATATGAATTATATTCAAGTCATTAAAGATAAGTCGTTGTTACTTGTGTTCGAACAGAAGGAGGACTGACCAATTATTTTCCTATTTCTGTTGGATTACATTAAAGGTTGGCTTTAAGCCCATATCTTTTTGCTTTAGTTATAGAAGGTCTTAATGGACATTTACTGGAGGATGTACCTTGGTGTATGCTTTTTGCTGATGATATCCTTCTCGTGGATAAGAAGAGAGAGAAATCTCAAGAAAAACTTGAATAATGGAGATCTAAATTTGAGTCTTAAGGCCTTCATTTGATTAGAACTAAAACTGAATGCAGGAATATAGTTTTAGTAGTAGTAGCTCTAGTGACAAGATTGTAATTATGGGTGATCAAATTCTTAAAAGGTTTGAAAGCTTTAGATATCGCGGATCTATTGTTCAAAGTCATGGTGATATAGATGGGAATGTTATTAGTAGAATTCAAGTTGGTTGGTTGAAGTGGATGAATGCTTCGGGCCTATTATGAGAAAGAAATGTATCGCTTAACTGAAAGGAAAATTTTATAAGATGGTGGTAAGACTTGCAATGCTCTATGACGTTGGATGTTGGACTTTAAAGAGAAGCATAAAACTAAGTGTTGTCGAGATAAGAATGATTAGGTGGAAGAGTGGCTTTACACTTAAGAGACAAAATGCGAGATGAATATATACGTGATATGGTTGGAGCAGATCCAGTGACGGACAAAATTAGAGAGAGTCGTTTTAGATGGTTTGGACACGTTAAACGTGAACCATCTGATGATTTGATTAGGAGAGTAGATGTTTTAGATTCAACTTATGTTAAGAAAGACAGAGGTAGACCTAGGAAGACTTGGGCATATTGTATAAAAGATGATCTTATATGATGATCTTAATTTATTATAATTAAATGAAATATGACACTAAATAGGACGCAATGGAGCAAAAGGATTCATGTAGCCGACCCCAATTAGTTGTTGTTGTTGTTTGGAAGCGTGCCTCAACAAAACAAAACTGATGCCATGCCATTCGCTTCGCTTTGCTCGTGAAGCACGCTTTTAAAAACATTGACATAAATAAAGTCAAAAGTCTGATAAAACAACAAAATCCAACATATAAATAGTTCGTTAATAGCAAATAACCTGATTAGAAAATAGATAAATATGAAAGAAACAAAAATGTAAGAAATATGCTAAAACTAAAACTAGGGTGCATCCTGGGATGAGAGACATCCTGCGATAGCAGCATGTTCCATGAACATGCGAAACTGCGGAAATGCGGGAGCTTGTGCCTGCAGGAGGGATTCCATCCCGTGTCACTTAGCCACCCACCACAACAATTAGGATCCACACTTCCAAAATTAGGTTAGCACCTCCGATAAGTGGAAGCACAAAGCAAAAAATCTACTATTGCACGAGCATATGATTTAATAGTACATGTTCGCAAAAAAATGAGTTTATCAACCATCACTAATTCATCTTTTTCACAACTTCTTGTAAGTTGTTGCAAAATCACTGAATATAACACTTACAACAAGTTCACCAAACCCAGGGTAGGCAGATTCCATTGGTACAATTTCCAGCCGAAAGGCCCATCCACCGTAACCTTCAACAATTGGGGTAACTTGGGTCTGTTAAAGAGCATACAAGGTTAATTAGATTCAAAAAGAAAACACACACACACACACAGAGGCACTATACCAGGAAAAGTTTGTTACCTCAGTGAAGCTAAGAACCTCAAGATATCCTTTATTGTGAAGATTACGAATAAAATCATTCAGCTCTACCAGCCTTGGGGATCCACTTCTAAGTTCTCCAATCTACAGGAACGGAAAAAATATTTACAGCATATATCAAACTTTTTTAAACTAGTGGATTCACAGGATATCCTAGCCTCCAAAATTAGGTGGACAAAATTTCTAACCGACGGTGCTGGACGCAGTATTAGGCCCATACGCCAAGGCATATCTGCAAGTTTGCTACCAAAATGCGGGCAGCTATAAAAGATCTGAAATATAAAAACAAAAAAGATATCAGAATTTAAATGGGCTATAGAAAGAGTTGCTTCAGAGGCATACAATTCCAACAGTGTTATCAAGAAACTTATTGAGCTTATTCAGTTTGGCTTGATACAGCATTTGCTTCACAACTAGGCCTCCCATGCTGCAAATATTCAATCGGTGAACTTAGAACTTATGCATAACGCCTTTAGTTTCAAAAATAAAAGAAGTGCACCAAATACATATGGTTCCAACAAATGTATATCAACACCGCCTCTAAATAAATAGAATCGAAAATCAAATATGAACATAAAAAGGAAAAAAAATTCAAAAAGTAGATGTCCGGGATGCATTTCACAGGACAAGTTTTTACAACTTATAGCTTCCTATGTACCATTTACAAAAATAGCTAAAGGAAAGACTTTCAGATATGAATAAAAAAAGACACCGTTCAATATATTTATGTTGCAGGCGAGAGATAGACAAAACTTTCAAAAGGATCATTCAAGGTGTGAGTTTTGAGTCATGAACTTCTTTCTTGTCCATTTCCAACCTTCCGACAAACACTGCTCTAGAAAAAGCTCATTTCCAGCCACATTCACATTCCTTCCTGTCTGATATGAATAACTCAAATAATTTATGGTGGAACTTCTCAAAAAGAGATTGATGTCTTTTTCATGAGATGGATATAAAAATGAAATAAAAAATAAACTGCTCTTTACTAAAAATTGTGTAAAGCATATAGATTCCCTGTCAAACTCCCTTCATTCAATCATTCAATCAAAATGCTAATTCTCTCGCTCTGATCCACATTCAAAGAAGACCCCTTGATTAGCATATATTGTTATAACTCACCAGTATTTACATAACCTGGACTCTCTTTCAAATGAAGAGAAAACAAAGATTACTCAATGAACTAGTTAATCTCAATATATACGGTCTAAAGTTATGGACATACAAACTAAAATGAGTAAATTGATAAATATGCGAATGAATGCACGTGTCCATGCAATTGTGGACATAATGCAACCTTGAGAAAATAGGGGCACTAAAGTAACTGACAATATAGCTAAAAGACACAAAAGACGTACCTATGAGTCACAAAAACAATAGGACGATCCCCTATCCCCGCAGCGAGAAGCCTATCCAGCAACATGGTGCTAACTTCCTGCAGAGCAGGATGAAACTCAACCACTTATAATTTTCATATATATTCAAACTTAAGGATCAAAATCGGCCAAAGTAAATTTTGGAAAACCACCCTCATTATTAGCCAAGCAATTACAATTGGATGGAACCCATGTGAAATAAAAGATTAACTATCAACTAGCACATGTTTACATCAGTCATCAACTGGTAATTAACTCTTACAAAATCCATGAAAAACTTCCCTAATTCCTAATTTACTTGGCAAGAAGCCACAAAGCTAGAATTAGAAAGTATCCTAGCCTCACCAGCATACTGAGCTAGCCATCATTCTTGAAACTATTTAAAAACTTATGAAAGCAATAAAAGCATCTCATGAATAAACACAAATATAAAAAGCATGGTAGAAAATTGTTACTCTTGATCAACCACAAAACAAGTTCACAAAAACTTCAAATTGCGACATGAAATTATTGAAAAGAAAAAAATTACAAAATTTTATTAACTGGCAAGAAATTTTCAAAGATGGAGAAGAATAATATAGAACAAGACATACTTCGGGGCATAGCAAGGTGGTACTTCTCACCTACCAGTTAGATTAAGTGCGTACTTCTCACCTACCAGCTACATTGATTTTAGTTCTATATTACTGCTTTTTATTAATTTGTACGTTCAATATTAGATCAAATCAAAAGTCCAGATTTACTAATCTGAATCTTGGCCACATGCAGGCTACTACTTGACCTTCTAAGAATTGGAATAATGGTTTAAGAGACGCAACCACCTTTTGCAAAAAAAGTAGAAAGAGAAACTTCACCTCAAAGATATTCCAAAAACGTTATTAGTATTGAGGCTTGTAGATCTTTTTTACTCCTGCAGAGAGCTCAAAAATCCCACTAGTGTATATTTATGGTAAACGGGCTTCCCGCTTGATGACCAGCATAAAGTTTGAAATGGGAAAAGGATTTTCAGGGGAAAGATATATTAATAAACTAGAAAATGCTTTACTTGAAACAACTGTTGAAATGTTAGATGGATTTGAAACAAACAAGAAGAGATTCAAGAGTGTTTCACAATCTAACGATGTCTCTCTTGATGACCAGCATTAGTGTGAAATGAGAAAAAGATGTTCAGGTAAAGATATATTAATAAACTAGAAAATGCTTTACTTGAAACACATGGTGAAATGTTAGATTGAAACAAACAAGAAGAGATTGAAGATGTGTTTAACAATACCATCAAAAGATGTTAATTGTCTAAAAAGAGGACACAAAAGTTTTGTAGTACAAATTGAGGAATGAAGGCATCAATGGCGGAAATCCCTGGCAAGGACATCATTAAATGGTTAAAAACAAATAGTGATAAAGATCAAGGAATAAAAAAATTGAACATCTTTAAATGAAAATAAAAGTAAACTCAAACACAGCAAAAAAATCACAAGAAGAATCTAATATCAATTTAGTGTGTTAATTAAAATCAGTTTTGATATCTAAGAAATTGTGACAATATAGAAGTCGACAATCATGAGACAAAAGGATACGATGCTGATTATTGATATCATTTCCACAATTTAAGAAAACCAATACAATGAAAAAAATAAAAAGAAAAGCTTTTCCTTGAACTCAGAACAATAACAACACGGAATATTTCTTCTTGGAGGCATCAATATTAGATCGACTCGTCAAACTTTCAAACAAAACTCAAAATCAAGATTTCTGTTTTTAAAGACTGGTGACAAATGGATATGATAGGCAGATATTGTGAAAAACAAATAATTTTTTAATTGATTGCAAGATATGATTGGAACATAAAGCTCATGAGTAATTTAGCATCGCAATATTGTTAAGCAAAAAAGAGACATAGATATTACATGAAGGAATCAATGTAGTTTGATTAATCAGAATGTAACTAGGCCAATTGTTTCTAGTGTGACTTATACATTATTTTATAGCCTTTTGTTTGCGGAATCAATGTTTAGATCATATCAACAAGTTTTTTATATTTTAGACTAAATATAAGCTTGCAACAACATTTTTCCTTCAGAAGATGAACGAATGGCATGAAAACTACCTAGGATAGATTCCAACAACCTAATAAGCGAGGAGACAACCCCCTACTTATTTAGACTAACAAATACAACAGCACGGGAACAATAAATCTTTCTAGGACTAATAATTACAACAACAGCAAAAGTCAAAACTTTAGCCCTGCTCCAGAACTGTGATTCCATACGCAAAACTGATCACAAAATCCACAAGAATGATCAAAAAGGATTCTTGTTTTGACCATAAATGAGAACTCACACAACTGAGAAAAGATTTCAGGAGCTCAAAATTTTATGATTGGAGATTGCACAAACCTGGAGAGGCAAGCTAGCTCCCGTCCACTGAGTTAGTTTTGTCTGCATAAATTATTCAGTTAGTTGTAGATGATCATCAATTTGTCCAACCTGGAAAAGACCACAAAAATTGAAACTGCTATAGCTAGGGCTAAGGCAGGCAGAATGTTCCGTGCATGACAATTGAGTTGGAGAAAAATTATAGTTGAGAAGGCAAAGTTTTAAGAACGAACCTTATATCTTAGAGTAAAAAGTCTTGCTTGTGGAAAATCAGCCGACAGCCATTCGCCTGGCCAAAACGTTCCCTCTTTCCCGGCTTCTCTATCTATATGCTCTACCAGTCCCGCTTTACTCGTGGTTGAGACCTTGTCATCTGCCATACGCCAGGACTTAAATGGCCCACCACGTAAACCATGAACAAAAACAACATCGATCAAAGGGGATTCCCCATGTGAAGCTACATCTGCCCGGCTAACACAGCCAGAATTTTCACAACTCTGATTTGAACAATATCCATCTGCATCACCACTTGACGAAGCAGCAGAAAAACTGGATTCCCTTTTATTCGATGGGTCAACCAAAGCATTCATTTTGGAACATTTCCAATGTGAAAGATCAGGACTAATCAAAAAAAGCATATCTTTATATTGAGCACATGCTGATCGGCCCTCCTTAGTTTCTTCTATTAAAGACTGTTTTCCAATAGTCTCAGAGCAAAATATATTCAACAGAGTTGCCCTAGCATAGCTCTGAATTTTTAGATCAGAGCAACAAGGAATCCTCTGACTTGCACAACTCTCAAGCCATTGGCACCACATCTCATCTTGAGCAATGGAACCTTTCACATTTGGGAGAAGAGAGAGGACTGTGAGAAGCTGTGCAGCATGTCTGCGTATGTGTGCAGCAGGGGGAACTCGAACGCTAGAAGAATCATTAGAATCTGAGGCTGGCTGGTCAACAGTAACAGTTGAGGGCCGGTCTTGTGATTCCATGGCTCTTGAAGCATCATATGTTTCATTTGCTGCAAGTTTTTCGTAATCATCTCCCACAAGTAAGCGTTTAAGCAGGCAAAGAATTCCAAAATCTACTAATTTTTTTTGGCATTCAAAATCCTCCGAGCAGAGCTCCGTGAATGTTTTGATACCCTTTAGCGTGGCAAAAGCTAAATCAGCAGCAAAAAGCTTATGTTGATTACGTCCCTTTTGGTTTTTGGATAGTGTGGCAAATGGTTCAAGAGAAAGAAAATCAGCAAGAGGTAGATCTGTAGAAGCAGGTTCAGATTCCCACTTGCACTTTGATTGTCTGATAACACAAGTAGCTAACTGATTCACCACTTGAGCAGCTAAAAGGACATTGGACTGCTCAAATTTACTCTGCAGAGTTCAAACAAAGGCATCATAAAATAATATAAAAAATAAATGATTCAAATATATGAAAGAAAGAATAGAATAAATGCAATGAATACTTTCAGGCAGCTAAATGATGAGAAAATAAAAAAACAAAAAACAAAAAACTGTTAACTTAACAAATACCAATTAATGTAATTATATTTAAAAATTTAGATTGCTACATGCTTAGTTAAATTTTAAATATCATTAAGCGGTTACAACTTTAAATGCCAAAACAAATGGTTGACAAACCGACTCTCTTTGAAAGCAATGAAAAACATCCAAGGGAGTTTCTTAAATTTAAACAGACAAATTTTATGGAGCAAAGCATCAAGAATGGTGAAGATCTAAGCATATAGAACATTAGAAAACTAAATCCCCTGTATTGAGATTAGGGCCGCAAATGAACCAAATGTTTGGCAAACTACTAGAGGGTCAGCTCAACAAGAGCTCATGTATGTTTGTTTATTTAACTAATAGAAGAAGTTGGAACACTTCCATAAATACTCAGTTATTAACTAAACAAGCTTTATTAACTTGTTGCTAAACTCATTTATGATCATAAAAAATATTGTTTAAAGGTCATGAACAAGTCGTTAAAATCTCAATTAAAGCTCGATATAAAGCTTGATTATGGCTCGTTTATAATCATTTGAATTCAACCTTTTATTTAGTCATTTAGTTCCATATTGCTAGAATGTTGAAGTGGTGTTATTTATAAGCTGTAACAAATTAATTTGAATGTGGAACTTGTAACCCAAGTGGCCTCGCAGGAGGCTATTTGAAGCCACATTTTACGAAAGTTTAATGAACTTCTAAAATTTCTAAAGCTTGCAAAATTTTTTTATCTTTTAAAGCTAAAAAAAGATTGTTTCATTAAGGCTTAATAAGCTCGACTTGATAAGGTTGTTTATGTTTCCAAACAAACTACTCGTTTAAAGCTCGTTAATTTGAATCAAGCTCGAGCCAAGATTACACGAACAAAAATAAATTTAAACGAAGAATCAAGATTGAAAACTATAAAAAATTCTTAAATTGAGCTTAAACATAATTTTGATATACCAATTCATAGCATTATTTAGTGACAATAAGAAAAGAAATACTAAAATGGCCTATGTCAAATTGGAATTAGAATCAAATTTTGTTAACATATCAGCTAGAAGTAAAATTCAATATTAAAGTCAACTAAGAGATCATCAAATGGAGGATATTTTAAAATTTTGTAAATTAAGTGGTAAAATTATTGAATGAAAAAAAAATCAAATGAGTGAAGATATAAGTTGGGGTTAAGAGGCCACGTGAAAATTTGGACCAATCAATTTCACTCGCATGAACTTGAACTTTAATAAAATTGTAATAACAAATCTATTCACTCAAATGTTAATGTGAGTAAGAGATAAGAAGATAATTTTCAGCTGAATAACCAATATAAACTTGTATAAATAAAGAACAACAAAGTTTATGAACATAAAAGATGTAAAATCTATGATGCAGATGCTGAAATATCAAGTAATAAACATGAATAATTTCTTTAAATGACAAATAACGTCGTGTGATCTCAAGAAAGATTTGCAAAATGAAAAATTAACCACATATGCCAAACCATACTACCATAAATATATGGACAATTAAATGAAAGGGTTTAGTAAAGAACCTACAATTACATGGACTGAAATGAAGGAACTAATTAAAGATCTTATTTCTTTATCACATCATGACCCATTATTTTATAAGACATCATTAGACAAATTGTCAAATAAAACATGTTGAACTCAAAAAAAGTTATGGCATCTTTAAGAAATGATTTAGCAAAAAGAGTGCGGGTCCTTATGTCGTCTTACTTTACTTGCAATTAAATAAATGATAGTTAGCACATATTCGTGGATACTCCAACAATTAATAAAATCATCATCAAATATCAATTTTCTATACCCTGGTTGGATAATATGTTAGACATACCGACCAATGTTCTCATTTTTTAATCAATTTAAGTGGTTATCTTCAAGTGAGAATTTGAGAAGGAGTTGAATGAACTTTGCTTTTAAAACAAAATATTTATTATCTTAATGCTAGTAATGTTTTTCAAATTAACTAATACATCTAGTACTTTTATGATGATTATAAATTATATTAGGTAACCTTTCATTAAAAAAATTATTATTGTATACTTTGATGATATTTGATATATAAAAAAATAAGAATATGATTTGGCGTACCCTCAAAAATAGGGGTGTAAACGAACCAAACACGAGCGAACAGAGCTCATGTTCATGTTCAGTTCGTTTGAAATTAAGTGTGTTTGAAATAGGCTTGTGTTTGAAATTGTTCGTGAAGTTATTGTTTGTGTTCGGTCTAATTTGTTTGAAATATGTTTGAAATGTTTGAATTATTTGAATTGTTCGAATTGTTTGAATTGTTCGAAATCTTACAAATTTTTTTGTATTATTCGAATTGTTTGAAATCATTCAAAATCTTAAACCTGTATGAAATTAATGTTTAAACATATATTAATCACAACACAAATGCACAATAGCTGAAACACAGCTCATAATAAAATCATAATATCAGATCTCATCAATAAAAAATTCAGATATAGAGGCAATATGCACATTTCACTCCCAAAAACTTCAAAAACTAGGTTTCACTCAAAGAAACTAAATAAATCTAAAAGAAATATAAGAAAATTTAAGCTAAGAGACAAAACTTAAGATAAATATGGAATTATAGGATTTAATATAAGCTAAGAGGTGAACCTGAAGATCAGATGATAATTTATAGAATTTAATTTTTTTAAATATAATAAATTTTTAGAGTATATAATTATTTTTAAAATATGATAAATTTTTTATACATAATTATATAAACTATTTTATATTTCGAAAAATAACGATTCGAACACGATCGAACAAATGAATGTTAGTGTTTGGTTCGTTTATAAATCAAATGAAAAGAAATTGTTCGTGTTCATCTCGTTTGCTTTTCGAATGAATAGAACACGAACTCCTTGATGAGCCGAACACGAACTGTTCGCGGGCAACGAGCTTGTTTGACAACCCTACTCAAAAAATCTTTGAAGTGTAAAAAAAATATATCTAAATCTTAAGAAAATTTTTGTGATGTCATATGTTCTTTTGGGAATTGTTGAATATAGTGATAGATTATCTAATGACAAAAAAAAGGACCGAGGCAATTAATAATTGGACAACAGGGTATTCTGCATGACAATTAAAATCATCATGGTCCAAATATTTTCTAAAGATGATTCATCAAGGGATTCAATATTACGATGACACAAATTATAAAATATCCTAAAAATAGGAATTTAAATGAAAAAGTTCTATTGATCATACTTTGAAAGAAAATGAGACCCTTAGAAATGCACCATGGTTAGATTGTTAAATTTTAACAAGTTTTTTGTATTGCATCGAATTTAAGTACTTAGAGAGTTTTGAGGTACATTTTATTACTTTCTTAATGAGAAATTGAATAATCTAAGCGAAAGTAGTTAGAGATATGTAAGCTCTTTGCTAATTGAGATATTACTTGTTATCTAAGAAATTTAGCCTTTATTCCAAACATCAAACCTTAAAAAATTTAAATTCATAAAAGAATTAAGTATAAAAGGCTAAATGAGTAGGAGTTTTGAAAAAGTATGTTGAATTTATTAAAATAAAATTAAAGAGAGAAGCAAAAAAAAATGGTGAAGTGTTATTGTTAAAACAATTTTTAAATGGGACAATAAAACATAAACTTAAAAGAGTAATATTCACCATAATCATCATACATTGATTACAAAGTTCAATAGCGCCGAGAATTTTTTAACATCAAAGAAGGTAATTATATTGTGTTGGAATATTTTCTCGAGTTTAGAAGTATTGTAACCAAATATTACCAATCAAGAGTTTATTTTTTTTCAATAAATATATTACTAAAGACCTAGGTAAGAAATTAAGTATGGATTAAACTATAATTCAAAAAAATTTATATAAGGCTTACTATATAGCTTTAAAGTATGAGGAAATAATACAATTAACTTAATATTAAAATAACAAAATCTTTTATTATTATTTTCAAAAAAAGTTACTAACTTCTCAGTTCTCACCTAAAACCTACTAAATGCACATCAAATACTAGGATTATATATGATCAAATTTAATCATGTTGAAGAAATTATGATTCAAATATATTCATAAATAAAAAAATATATGTAAGAAAATGCAATTACAATATGATCATACATCCAATTTTAATAACTTAGAATTTGCATCATAGCCTACATAGTATAATATGTTCAACCTGAATTTTAAATTAAATATAGTCATTTGATTATATTTGAACATAAATCTGAATAAAAACAAGAATCTCTCTTCACTTTAAAATTGAACAGAACATAAAATTAAAAATCAATAAAAAAAATTGATCCATCTAATAATATAGCTCCTGATGATTAATCTACCAAAATTATAACTATATCTACAAATCAAACTAATATCAATTTTATTTTTGGCACTTTGTTTTTTTTTTTACTTAAACTTCATAAATAAAAATTTCTAGAAAAGATAAATTGCATCAATATTTCAATTTTATTAAAGACAATTGCCTTCAATGAAATTTCAATTTTTTTTAAGATGTTTTACATACATAACTTATTTGTGTGCTCTACCTGTTATCAATAATATATATATATATATGTGTGTGTGTGTGTGTGTGTGTGTGTGTTTAAGTTTCTTTAGTACTACCCTAGGAACAAGTTATATAATGTATCCATTATGAAATATAAAATATTTTATTATTACCTTTGTAAATACCATATTCTATTGTATTATACATTACTCAAACACATGTTGTACATCAGAATAATTACAAGAAGTTTATCAGTAAGACTATTGAAGATAATTTTTGATACATAAAATTCAAACCCGATGTAAAGTAATAACACGTTTAAACTCTAAACATTTCCCAACTAGAACCTTTAAGAAATTAATTGCCTAAAAATTGGACCATATAATGTAATATAATTAAGTATGAAAAATACTTACAAATTAAAAATCTTAGAAAATTCTATCATGTCAAACTTTTTATGTATTGGATATGAATAGCCATTAAACAACAACTAATATGATGGATTCTTCCTTATTTTTTACTTCCTCGGAATTTCATATACAACACATTAAAAGCAAATCTTTCAAACAATTACATTTATTTTGTTCCTTATTAATGACGAATATAAATTATACATTGTGGGAGTGAAGAGACAAACTTGCATAAGATGATATAGAAAAATTACACAGGGAGTCCGAGAGCTTCTGCAATCCTTTTGTTTAATGACTCCAACGACATAATTTAGTCTTCTTTTTGGGTACTCTTTAAGGTCCCCTATAGCTTATCTATCTTGTGATCCTTTTACAATGATCTTCTTAGGCACGTGATCATATAGAAATTGACCCCTGTGATTTTAGCAATTATCTATGATTGTTTGTTACAAAGATTGTTGTTTTCAGCTCATGTCAAGCCCCAATTTTGTCTTCAAATCCAAATGCCTTAAATTCATGCTTCCAATGGCTAATCAAGACGTGAATATTATTTTCTTAAGAAATATAACTTTGGGGTAACTAAGGGGGTACCTGATTAATATTATTATTAGTAAGTTGTGCATGTAGAAAGCTCAATAAAATTTGCATTGAGTATAGTTTTAATCGGAAGTGCTTTCCCCTCTACCATTGAGGCTCAATTCATTGATAAAGTGAGAGACTTTCAATTTCTCAAGAAATCTCATCTCCTAAATAGGTATGAGGCTTGCCTATTTTTCTTTAGGTGATTTTTGCCTTCTACATCTTATTTCTTGCTATAAATTTATTATCGGCGATCTAGTTATCAGTTTTTCTTGAATACAATACAACTTGGTTCAACCAATATGTAGACCCCCACTTGTATGGCTTTCTTAGTTTTGAACCTATACTTGCCATTTCTAAGAAAGGGCATCAAAATTTTATCTCAACCGAGTTACTTCATGCTTTTTTATCTTCATCACAAGGAATGAATGATTGTTAAAAACTAAGACTGTGAGATGTGATGATTGATTTGTGTGTTGCATGATTTTCTATACCTCTCGTATATTTTTATCAAAAAATTTAGATCTTAAAACATATCATATATCATCAAGCTTGTTCGATGGATCAAAACTGAGATTAAACACCAGCTTAAACTCAAACATATCATTAGATCAAGCTCCAACTTGAGCACAAGCTAATCAATATTCTCATTAAAATAACTACGTGATGTCAAAAAGCTAATGGAGTGGGTGATATTTCAAGATCTAGAGGGGTCATTGAGGTACTCAGATTTTATGGGACTAAATAAGGTCATCCAGTAAAAGGAAGTTAGGTAAATAGAGACATATAAAGGTATGTGGAGAGAAATGTATCAGCTTAAGTGCACCAAAAAATAAATAAATAAAATAAAATAAAATCTACAATCATCCCCAATTTGATTTGGTTGTCAAATGTACCATAATAGGATGAAAAATTAGATCCATGAGATTTAACAATAAAGCGTGAGTTAATATAATTATTGTATAGATAATAAGATAATTAAAAATGGATAGCTACGTACATGGTTTGATCCATCTGCATGATCATGATAGATATTGTCTATTTGAATTGCATTTTCTGGGTCACTGCTTCGCCGGTATACCCTCCTTTCGGGCCCCTGCCGCTACAGCATGCCCACTCTCGGGTCACTCCTTTATCGGCCATGATCGATATCATCTACTTGAGTTTCATTCTTTCGGGTCACTGCCTTACCTGTATACCCTCATTTCGGGCCCCTGCCGCTACGGCATGCCTACCTTCGGGTCACTGCCTTACCGGCATACCCTCTTTTCGGGCCGCTACCGCTACGGCATGCCCATCTTCCTAGGGCCGCTGCCACCACGGCACGCCCATCTTTTTGGGGCCACTACCGCTACGGTATGCCCATTCCTATGAGTCACTGCCTTACCGACATACTCTTTATCACTACTTATACATGAATGCAATTATCTAGAACGATCCTAAGTATTGTGGAGGCCCTATTAATATATGCAAGACCATCATGATGGCATTGTTTTAAAGTCTAAGATTCATGATGTCAACCGGTTTATTAACATGCAAATTAGGCAAAACTCCGAGCATAAGACTGTTTAACAATAACAATGAGGGGTGAGTGCCAACAAAAGCTTTGTGTGGGCATGATACGTCTCGGCAACAAAATCAGCAAACAAACCATGATGAAATCACAATAGATAGTTGAAAAAATACAAATAATGGCTGCTCTCACAACAATCAAAGAAAAAACAAGCAAGATACAAGGTTGATGTACTATGCTAGAGGTAGATCGTCTCTCTCACACCCTAGACGTCGCAACGAACATCACAAAAAGAAAGAAAACAGCAGCCACAACAAAACATGCATGCTAAAAAAAGACAAACTCTAGATTCTCCCCTTAATAGAATCCCTTCCTAGTGTTTCAAAAACTTTCCTTCCTAACTCTCCCTCCAAACTCTCTTAATTTCTCCTCCTTGCATAGATAATTATGGTCCTAGTGGACCCCACCCCACCATTTCCTTCTTCTGCAACTCTCCCTGTTCGCCTCGCTCTTGTCTGTCGTCAGGACCGGGCCGTCTTTGAACCTGTTACGTTGTGTTCAGCCGGTCCAGGGAGGACCGGCTCGCCTTCGGTCAGTAAAGAGTTTCCTTATTTAAATTGTTGAATTAAATTATGTATATTAATTGTATTGTACATATTCTTTTACATATTCTTTCCTTATAGTTGAATGGTTAGATTAGGAATATGTATTATTACAAAATATTATGTACTATTAAGATACCTATTTTTTTAATATTGTAGAGACCATTATTTATTGGAATGAAAGCAAAGGAAAAAATGCATTCACTCTATTTGCTCAAAACATTGGCATGGTATCAGAGTCACGTCGAATCTTTCCGGTCTGAATCTTTCGTCGTCTTCCTTAACCTTTGGGAATCGTTCGTCTTCATCTTCGACTCGAGCTCATTCCATCTTCGTCGGCTGCTTCCTACATCTTCGACTGCTGCTTCTGCTTAGACTTCAGCTTCTTCGTCGCACTCAAGGATCGAAGGCTTCGTCCGCTTCGGATGTTCTTCACTAGCGATCGCGATTTTTGTGGCATCTTCAACTACTTCCGCTTCTGCTTCGTCCGCTTCGACTTCGGCTTCTTCATTGCACTCAAGGATCGAAGGATTCGGCTTTGACTTCGGCACTTATTCCTAGATCAACGGCTTCGACTTCGGCACTCATGGCTTCAGCACTCAAGGCTCAAGGATTTTTTGCTTTCAACTTCGGATTCCTCTCCCTAATTTCATTTCCAGGCAGCAAATCTCCCCACTTCTGAAGGTTCCCACGTCTTCATATGCTCGTCTGGCTCGCTTGACTGGGTTGTTCGCTCTTCCGGACTGCTTCATCTGTTCGTCTGTGCATCTGTTTGACGGCTTGGACTAAAGCGCACGATCCTTTTCTGTTCATGCCAATACCTTCCCACTCATTGAAAATCCTATTTAAAAGGTCTTCTGATCTTTAAACTGCTAATATATTCACTAAGACTTTTTCTCAGCAGCATCATCAATTTTTTGTTGACAAATTGATGTCAGCCAACATCAATTTGAGGGGGAATATCAATCAATATTGACTGAAATTGAGCAGAATTAAGAGTTTCCTTATTTAAATTATTGAATTAAATTATGTATATTAATTGTACATAATATTTCTTTATAGCTGAATGATTAGATTATGAATATGTATTATTACAAAATATTATGAATTATTAGAATACCTAAAATAGATTGTAGAGAACATTATTTATTGGAATGAAAGAAAAAAGGCATTAAGCCTATTTGCTCAAAACATTGACAGTTACTTTGTCCTTAGCCGGTCCAAGGAAGATTGACTCACCTTCAGCTGGTTCAGGGAGGATAGGCTCCTCTATAGACGTAACAGGATGTTTTTAGATATTTTGGTGAAATATTAAAGAAAGGAAATACCATCTATACATGGATTATAGTGAAAGGTGAAGCATTACGAATTTATCATGATAATAGAATTGATTTAATTGAGATAATATGGCAATGCACAATTATCATGAAAATTAAAATAGGAATGCGAAGAATGGGTGTGGCAACAAGAAAACCATGATTCAATTTAATTGTTGGAAAGAAATCATACAAAACAACTTGACAAACATATAAGATACTTGGTTAAGAAAATAAGAAATATGATTTTTATCATTGAAAATTGTTGGGAATTCCATTAGGAAAGGCTGGACAAGTTAATTAAAAAGATACTTGGCAAACATGCTTCCCAAAATCAGTTTGACTTAAATAAGGAGTGCAGATGTGGGCGTACCAGTCAAGTTAGGACGAAAGTGTTATTTAAAGTTTTTTGCAGGAACACAAATGTTTCAGTAAAAAACAGCACACATGGCAACTTGAACAGCAAAAAAAGCAGAATTAAGCAAATTTTGTGGAACAACAGCTAGACACCATTAGAAAATAGCCTGATAATGCAACAAAACAGGGAAAAGCATAAGTGAAACATAAAAATGCAGAGTTTTGGAAAGCCGTTAATGAATACAACGGCGGATAATAAGCTTTGAATAGTAAATTTTAGCAAGGGGGGCCAGCAGAAAGAGTTCTTGCATTTTGAATTTCGTTTCAGCAGTATTCAACAGAACATTACAATGCTTTTGAGCTGTTTTTAGTTTGGAGATTGGAGTGAACTTACTAAGGGTATAAAGCTGATCAGGTTGTACAGGCTTTGTTTAAGATTTAAGGCTAAAAAAGAATGGTGATGGTAGTGTTGAAATTGGTAGGATCAGCACACACCCAAGTACAAGTCATCAACAAAGAAATGGGTTTTTGGATTGAGTTCATGACCTAATATCAATTGATGGAGCAATGCATCAAGGATTTTCTTCTTGCTTAATTCTAACCTAAAGCTCAAGAGAAGAAGAGGGTGTTCTATTGTGTAGAAGAAAAAGAAGAGATCGAGAGAGAGATCTGCAAGTGTACCCAACCAAGGAGAGAGGATGTGTGAGCCAGCCAAGATGGGAGAGAATAGGAGCATTGGTCTACAAAAGCAAAAAATGGTTTAATAATAAAAGTGCTTCCTTTGTGGCACATGGTATCCCCGAACATAGAGAAGAAAGGAGGTACGCCACGTTCTCCAATACATTCTCAAACATGCTTAACGATAGAACTCAAATGAAACATAGAACATATATATTATTCACTCAAATAACAGGAGAGCCTAGCCTGGAGCAAAGCCGATAATAGTTAGTATAAATCTGCTTGTAACTATGTAATGCATCACAAGCCATGCCATTTGTTTATAAAAACAGGAAAAAAAAATTTTAGCAAAACATGTTTTCTGCACTAACTATTAGCTCTGTCAAAAAGCCAAATAAATATAGAAGGCCACACATAACACTGTAAACCTAACTCCTTCGAGCATAAAGAAGTGAATGAAAGATGAGAATGAAATTGCTACAATATCTATCACATTCTACAGCACTAAAGAATAGGTGCTATAAGAGTCAGGATCACTGAAACAGAACAAATTCGGCAGAGGGTGAAAACACAAAACCTTCACTTTATCAGACTTTGGCGTAAGACTTCCTTTCGAAGATGCTGCCTTGCTGGCTCCAAGAATATCACTGAGCATGATAGCTAACCATCCCTGAGAAATTGGTATGGAATTAGGCCCATGGTCTTCAAGAATATATGAAAGTATTTTTATTGCTGATGAACGTATACTTGCGGACGAACTTTTCTGAAAAACCCACCGCAGAAGAATTCCAGACCACTTCTGACTGTCATCAAAAGATAAGTGCACATTACCATCATACAATAATTCTAAGACCCTCACCAATGCTTCCTGCAAATTCTTATTTTCCCCGGACTTGCTTGATATTTCCCTCAGCAGATTGAGGCCTCTATCATTCACATAAGTCTTCGCCTCATCACTCCTCTCAACAGAAGCAAGAAAAGCTGACAGAGCTATTTGTGCCAACGTAGCATCTTCAACTTTACTAGCCTGAAAAGCAGTTGAAAGAAGACTTTCACTCCACTCAGGAATAGAAAAAGTCAACGGCAAGTCATAGTCGGACAAGAGTGCACGAGCTATCAAACTTCCGTGCCATTTCACGGTTCTTTCCGCCGCTGTCAGTGCATTCATTACAGCATGTCCATTTCTATCGAGTTCTTGAATGTAGGAGCGATTACGCTGAGAAGCCAGAGCCCAATTCGCAAGAGCCCATGCAGCAAAAGGTACGGCCACGTACTCCCGCTGCAGATCATCCCAGAGACCGGGAACAGCTGAGGAAACTACAGCCTCCAATTTTGGCAAATTACTGGTACTTTCCGGGAACTCGACATTTCCAGTCAGAAACATGGTTGAATCTAAAATGTCATCCCTTCCTCCCAAACTCAAGCGCTCATTTGTCCTCGAGAACCCTAAAATGGTTGTACCGCCTAGAATCTTAATTGCAATTCCCTCGATTCCAGGATCGCCGTCACCACCATCCTCGTTGCCATTACTATCAGCAAAATGCACTCCACCCTCCTCGATGACTTCGAGGGCTGCAGCGATATCTCTTATGTCAGCATCTACAGGTAGAGATAGCTTCTGCATTGAGTTATCTACATTATCACAGTTCGATGTGACTATGTCCATCAGGGCAGCAACAAGCATGCTTTTTCCCCTCCCAAGATCAGCTCCCTCAAATGATGTGTGCCTAAATTGCTGCTTAAAAAAAAAGTAAGTTGAAGTATAAAATTCAATGGGTTTTGTAAGAAGGATATCACGCACAGCAAAACCACTCGGAGACTGCCAATAAATATCCATAACATGTCCTCAACATTTGCTCTATCAGTTATGAACATATACAGAGAAAAACAGGTTGATGATTAAAAATAATAATAATAATGCATGTAATAACAATTAACCAAGAAATGCATAACAAGCTATAAGATTTTTTTTTAAAATAAACTAATATAAGATGATGCAATAAAAAGAAGAAAGATAACAAAAAGGTAAAAAAAAAATAAAAAGAAAAAGAAAAAATACAGGACACATCCTAGGCTGGCTCAATAGATAACCTAGGATTAAACAACATAGAGGAACATGAATCATGCATAAAAATGTTTTGTCCATTTGTGCTATCATTCAGACATTAGTCATTTAATCTACACTAAAGTGTATAAAAAACAAATTTTGGTTTCACTTTGCTAGAGGGAATAACGGGAGCAAAAGCTTGTTCTAGAACAAAAGTCTGCCACAATTCCATCTTGCACATATTTCTTTCCTATATAACTTTTTTAGCCTTTATAGGATACCCCTAGCACAACTTCAGAAAAAATATAGGTTCTGGTTTATTCTTCCTCTATCTTCTTTTTAATGTCAACTTAACATGATACATTCTAAGTTTAGTGCCCGGAAACAAGTTCATAGAACTCCTGAGTTTGCCAGAATGCCG